>NW_021641041.1:0-130187 GCF_900964775.1 Scleropages formosus | reverse complement strand
TTTAACTTAGTCCTTTTATCATGCCACATCACCAAATAATCTTTTAGTAGGCGTTACTCAAAGAACTATTGATAAGAACAAGTTTGTAAACACTACGGTTTCCAGTAAAACGAAACTGAAGATGTGCTGCTTCCTATCACGCCATTTCATTACTCTTCATGCTTTTATTTACATTAACATTAAACGGGATCCGATTCTCCATGTTGCATGTAAAGTTATCTATTTGGTCATTTAAATGTATGTTTGGTATACATATTGTCATGCTGGGGACAGGTAAGTAGTGGACCCAATTGCGGGTTGGTTTTAATCTTTTAATGAGGTTCGTAGGACTGGACACAATCGAAATCAGGGACAGGCCAAAGGTCTTTCAAGGCATGAATGTAGTAGCACAGGCAATCCGGAGCCAGTAGTTGAGGAGAACAGGTGAGAGTCTAAACCAGGAACAAGCAAGACAAAGACACTGAGACTGCAAAACCACGAAAGTATCTGTAAGAATCCACGTCGACGGGTGGACATGGATCTCCTTTTATTTGTGTTCTGTTAATTGGGTGCAGGTGTTGCCGCTCTGCTCGTTCCCGGTGCGTGACAGTAGCCCGCCCCTCCACAGGTGGCATCTGCGCCCACCGAGGGCCGGGGAGGATGCCCCCTAGGCTGAGGTTCTTTGACCCTGGCCGGTAGGTCACTGTGAATCTGAACCTGGTGAAAAACAAGGCCCAGCATGCCTGCTGAGGGTTCAGACACCATGCTTTCTGCAGATATTCTAGATTTTGATAGTCAGTTAGAATCAGGAACGGGTGCGCAGTTCCCTCCAGCCAATGTCGCCATTCCTCTAAAGCTAGTTTGATTGCCAGAAGTTCTCGATTTCCAATGTCATAATTCCGCTCAGCAGGTGTTAGTTTTCGTGAAAAGAACACGCAAGGTGAGCTTCAGGGGAGTGCCCTGTCTCTGGGACAGGACTGCACTGATCCCGACCTCCGAGGCATCCACCTCTACCATGAACGGTAATGAGGGGTCGGGGTGTCTCAAGATCAGAGCCGTGGTGAACCTGTCCTTAAAGGTCTGAAACGTGTCTGGGCCTCCCGGTCCACTTCAACTTCTTCCCCTCACCCCGTAAGAAGCTTGTAAGCGGAGCCGCCACCGAGCTGAAACCCTTTTTGAATCTTCGGTAAAAGTTAGCAAAGCCCAGAAACCTCTGCAGGGCCTTGACTGACATGGGCCGGGGCCAGTCTAACACTGCCTGCACCTTCTTCGGGTCCACAGCTCCCCCGTCAGCACTCAGGATGAAGCCAAGGAAGGAGACCCGTGTCTGGTGGAATAAACATTTGTGGAGTTTGCATGTACTCCCTGTGTCTGCGTGGGTTTCCTCCCACAGTCCAAAGACATGCTGTTACAGGTTCATTCATAGTGTGTGAGTGACAAAAGAGAGTGTGTTCCACTGATGTATGGATGAGTGACCCATTGTAAGCACTGTATGTACCAGCATAAGTCACCTTGGTGAATAAGGTGTGTGGGCTGATACTACCTACGGTCTAAATACATCAAGGTAATGCTTTATAACATTACACTTGCATTTATTCATTAACACTAGATATAAGGTTCACTGGAAGTTGCTTTTAGACAACAGCATCTGATAAATAAATGTAAACTAGAACTTCATGGTGCTTTTAATACCTGCGCTTAGTTAGTAATAAGATTCTTAAGAGTAGCACCTGAAAAATCCGGAGATTTTCTCGGTGGACATGTCATCCTCCCTTATTGTCACTCTCTGCTGCTTTTAAAAAGCACCTAGTGAACCATATTACCGTAAGTAATAACTTGGAGCAAGCCAGCATGTTTGACTGAAGCCACTGCTGGTTTATGCGTAGTTTCAATACTTTACATTCCAGTAGTTCAGAATACCCCAAAACGAAATAACTCAAGTCAAAAAAATAAGACGGCAAGAAACTATAAATGAGGCATATTTTACATTTTGAGCAAAAATTGCTTTTTGAAACAGTTAATTCATAATTTTGTTTTCATTTTCAAAACAAAAAACAGGCGAAGGATTCGTAATTATCATTTTGCGTTTCAATTTCTGTCATGGTGACCGGGCGGAACAGAGCGGTGGACTCAAGAGCGGTGCTTGTTTTCTTGGTGTTATAAATCAGATGAAAAAAGAGTGGTCAATAAACAGGCAAGGGTTAGGCGATCAGCAAACAGTGTCCAGAGGGAGAAAAAAGAATTGTCAGAACAAACAGGCGAAGGGTCCTGGAATACCAGGGAAGCAGGCACAGGAAACACAGAACATGATCGAGGGAGGAGCACAGAGTTTCCACATTAAAGGTCTTCTGGGCTACCTTTTATCTGTTGTTCATCTAAATTAGCAGCACGTGTTGCAGATGAGCCAGTCAGTAGGGGTGTGACAGTTACCCCCCCAGGGGCAGCACATGATGCCCTATGCCGAGAGGGAAGACGCCACCGGGGCGCAGTGCCGGTCACTTCAGATGGTTCCTATGGAAAGTAGCAATTAGATCTGGGTCGAGAATGTCACGAGTGTCCACCCAAGACCATTCCTCTGGGCTGTAGCCCTTCCAATAGACCAGATACTGAAGTCTCCCACGCCGCCTGTGAGAGTCCACCAAGGACCAGAAGGTATATGCTGGACCCCGTTGACCTGTACTGGAGGCGGTAGATTGTTCGGGACGGCTGGCTGATGGAGAGAGGTCCCACAGGGCTTAAGGAGGGACAGGTGGAAGGTAGGATGTACCCGCATGTCAGAAGGCAATTGTAGTCGGTACGTGAATGGCGTGACTCGCCGCAATACCTTGTACGGGGCGATGTAGCAGGGGCATAACTTTCTTGAGGGCAGTCTCAACTGAAGGTCCCAGGTGGAGAGCCAGACGTGTTGTCTGGGTACAAAAGAAAGGGTCCATCAGTGGCAATCTGCCTCTTACTTATATCGCTCCATGTGCGCTCACAGGTGGTCTTGCATGGACTGCCATGTCTCGCGCTGTCCCGGTGCCAGTCCTCCACGGCTGGTACCTGACTGGGAGTGGTCTGCCAAGGGAACACAGCAGGCTGATATCCCAGCATGCGCTGAAAAGGAGACAACCCGGTGATGGTATGGGGTGCTGTGTTATGTGCGTACTCGGCCAGTACCTGACCCACTGATGGTGTTTTTGCGAACAATAGGAACGTAGATACCTGGCAATATCCTGGTGGAGGTGTTCCACTTGACCATTGACTTGAGGATGATAGCCAAAGGTAAGGCTCACATTAACTCCCAAACGTCCCCAGAAAGCCTTCCACAACCTCTAAATGAAATGAGATCCCTGGTCTGAAACTATGTCCTCCAGCAGCCTGAACAGCTGAAACACCTGGTTGAACAGGACCTCGGCCATCTCCAAGGTGGTTGGTAGCTTGGGGAGAAGGATCAGACGGCAAGTTTTTGAAAACTGGTCTGATAACATCACAATCACCATCTTACCCTCCGAGGCGGGGGGAATCCACCAGGAAGTCGATGGGTCCAGGGACATGAAGAAGCAGGCAGTGGTTCCAGAAGACCTGCGGGCTTCAGAGCTGAGCTCCAGGCTTGGGAACATGTACCACAGAGCCACCATGTAATCCTGGACATCGTCAGACATGGACGGCCACCAGAACTGTCCCTGCAAAAGGGAGAGTCTGCCGGATGCTGGGGTGTCCTGAGGAAGGAGAATTGTGTGTCCACTGGCATTAGAGTGGAGCGCAGGCAGGTGGGCACGTATTCCTTTCCGTTGTGTTTGTCTGGTGGCGCTGTCTCTGAGGCCTGCGCAGCCTGCAAGCTCTTGGTAGAAACTGGCAGCGCACTGGGGCTACAAAGTTTTAATCCAGCTCTCACTGTACAGTTTGCACATTCTTCTCAGTTTTCAGTGAATTGCTCCCACAGTGAAAAGACAGGTTTCAGATGAACTAGGGAATTTAAAATTGCCCGTTGTCTGTGTGTGCTGTATAAATGGGGAATGATTGTAAGTACCTTAGTGTACAGTGTCAGGCACTGTAGCACTCACTGGAGCCAAGTCCAAAGGGTTCTTGACATGATCTTACATAAATTCAGCATTGCATAGCTTAAGCTGATATTCACAATGGATAATCATACACGGAAGATCGAAAGAACAATATAATAACAGTTTGAGAAAGGTATTAGAAACATTAATAATGGCAAACTTTCAATAATTAACAAAGGAAAATGTCAGCACGGAGCAACTAAATTGCTGGATACAACATTAGCAGTGAAGGTATTACACGCAAAAACGAGTTCAGTTGTAGAAAACATGTCCAAGCTATGGAGGAAAAAGATGTTCAAAGGTTCAATGGAATGGTGAGCTACAAGATAAAGTTCATATCTGAAAAATCTGAGAAAATAGCTCCACTCTGAAGACAGAATGAAAAGAAAGGAGAATGGAAATGAAACCATAAATATGAGACAGCATAGAATCAACTGAAAAAACAGCTGACAGAAGAACTGGCACAATTTTTTTATCCTGTAAGACCAGTCAAGGCTCCAGAACACATTCCATCAGCTCAAGCAGGCACACCTGCATCAGATCAAGGCATAAAACCAGCTTCACCACCCACATCACTTGTAGAATCTCATTGAGGCTCATGTGATTTCAGAGTTGCCTCACTGATCAAGGCAACCACCTCGGCTTCGACATGGACCTCGACAACAGCTCTTCTTCATCACCTTGCCAAAGAACCACTGCCCTCATTCTCTTCAATAAAACCTGCCCTTGGGTCCAATCTCTCATCTTCCTGTGTCCTCAGACTATTAAAGAAGGTTTCATCATATGTGTTAGAATGGATTCCTATGCATATATCTTTTGAAGCTATATGGTGGAAACTCACACCTATGAAAGACTTCATCAGTTTGTGCTAGGATCGGAAAAGTACTATATATATATATATATATATATACACACACACACACACACACACACACACACACACACACACATATATTGTGATGAAAAATAAAGGTGGACATACGAAGTATTGAAAAAAATTAAACATTTGAATCTCAGTAATGAAAATTGTAGCGACTTCTGTTGCATTGAGTTCCTACTGTGGGGCCTGTATTTAAGATAGTAAATCTAAACTGTTTCTTTTCTATATAAGAGCAAATACCTTACTTAACTTAGAAATGATTAATTCTTGTCTGGTGAACGTTCGGTGTATCAGTAATGCCTTACTTTCAGATGGGTGCAGAGAAAGGGGACAGTTTTTGACTGCTGCATTAAGCTGTAATGTCTCAAAGTCCTTTTAAAAAATTATATTCCTCTACAGTCCTTGAAATTTTTGACCCAAGAATGGAGTAATTTTATGCCAAGCTGGATAGACGGGCTCTTCTCAGTTGGCCGGTGCAATTTTGACGGACTGAGCAGACTGAAAAGTTGCAGGCCGCTACAATCAACAGACCTGCGCAAGACTTGCTGGTTTTCACACACAGCCTCTGTGCTGAGAGACACAGATACACACGAGCTCTTCACAACCAAAAGTTATCCCCTGTATATATGAAAGGTATAATACTTTTTATATGATTAAAGCAAAAATTATATCAGTTTACAGTAAACTCAACAAAAGAATATGTAAATACACTTGAGAAATAACAAAACATTTTAATGAAATAAATCACAATACTTTCTACACGAGTTATTTATCATATCAAAACTAGCTGCACAGTGAGTGGTGGGGAGAGTAACGTAAACAGTACTCAAGTAAAAGTACAGTACTGTATACATAATTGATTGTCCATTCATAAACCCTGAAATTAGCTACTGGCACTTGGACCCCTAGAGGTGTTTTTTTTTCTCCCTTTACTTTCAGTTGGGAGTTTTTGATTCCTTTCCTCCGTCCGTGGCTGGTAGGAATACTTTAGCTTTAATAAATGCATTGGTAGTGTTTAACGCTCGTCTGTAACCAAGTTTTATTTTCCATATGTATTTCTTTCTTTGCCCTTTGCCTTTGTTCAGCGCCCTGTGTCACATTATTGTAAGAAGACCGAGCGCCCTATAAATAAATTGAACTGAATTAATCTGGACTGGGATCATGAGCTGAGGTTTGTTGTTTGTGCTGTTTGTAGGCAAATACCATCAGTTGAACAGCGGTAGTTTCAGTTTTGTCAGCGTAAATTTAGGGGGTGTGGTGGCGCAGTGGGTTGGACCACAGTCCTGCTCTCCAGTGGGTCTGGGGTTCGAATCCCACTTGGGGTGCCTTGCGGCGGACTGGCGTCCCGTCCTGGGTGTGTCCCCTCCCCCTCCGGCCTTACGCCCTGTGTTGCCGGGTAGGCTCCGGTTCCCCGTGACCCCGTATGGGACAAGCGGTTCTGAAAAATTTATAATTTTATCATATATGCTACCAGTCCTATACAAAGTCTGTTAATTACGCTATATTAATATCAATGAAATTAACTTCTGTATATTTTACTATTGGTTTAAACAATATCGCATACAATTCTTTCCACTTCATCATAGCTATAGCAAATTGGAGAGAGTTATGAACGTTCCACAACATTTAAATAGTTTTTTTAAACATTTACTTACCATTATTTTTTAACTGATCAGTTACAAGAAATTAGACCTTAATTAACTTAAGTTAGTCTGTCAGAAAACGCGCCCCTTCTGCGTCACTCCTCGGATAGGTATAAAAACGGAAAAACGACTCACTTATGCACCACACGAACAACTCAAGATGAAGCTTCTCCTCCAGCTCATCCTCACCTGTGCGACCTTCTCTAAAGGTACAGTACCATAGTACAGTTTGCTTCCGATTGTATACAAAGTAATGCGCGTTTTGTAACTAAACTTAGTTACACGGAAGATGCAACAAAGCAGGCTACATTAAGCAGTTGCAAGTTTATTATTAATTATTATGAAAATGCTTGTTTTCACTTCACTCGGTACTTAAAATTGAATACAATTAACTGCAGTAACCCAAAAAGAAACTAAATTTCAAAAGGCTCACAGCGACGACGTTTTCATGACTGTTGCCCTTACTTGCTCAACCTGGACAGCTTCAGTAACAAAAATCACAAATCACTGATTTATTACCCGTATCCTGTCTTACCCCGAATGCTGTGCTCGATTTTAAATTTACATTTATTTATTTAACATATGCTTTTCTCAAAGAAACTTCCAAAGAACTCTTGTGTAGTGTTACCAACCCACACACCATGGCATGGCATGAGCGTGTCTGCAGTATTGTGAAAACCTGAGTCTACAGAACATCATAGATGATGTAAAAATGTAAATCATGACAATGAGTCACACTTATATCCACACGGAGAAGTTATTAAGTATATTTCCAATTTGTGCATTATTTATTTGTTGTTTTAAATGTGCTGCCTGTCAGTGTCACTTTACAGAACCTTTTGACCCACAAAAGAAGTACCTGGGCGAAAGCTGAGCTCCTTGTCTCTTGTGAGGTGTATCGGCTCAGCACATATTTACCGACCAAATGCAGCAGCAACTACAAATTAATGCAGTATCTCTCCCGCATTAAATTCAAATCTTAAATGCTTTTCCATCTCATGGCAATATGAACTCCAGCACAACCTATGGAGCAGCTTTAACATAGCTTGGCATCCTTGGACCTCGCATCCCTCAAGTTCTTCTGCCCCCCCCCCCGCTCACAACCCCATCATAAATAACTGATGACTGTTGAACGATCTACCGAAGCCATATTCAAAGATTTTGGAGCGGCTTAAAAACCATGAAATGGCAAAAGGTATACCGCCGGACTACCACCAGGACTGCCGCCTTCCCTTAGAATAAACAATTATATTTAGTCTAGTCAGCCTTGTCTGTTAGGAAAGGCACCTTAAAACATGATTTCCATTCCAACAAACTGTGTTTTTCATATATTTTGCTTTAATATTGGTTTGATTGTACTTCATTTAATCATTAATAAATTAATTTTGTAGCGTGAGGACGGGTCGGGAGTCCGACGCGGATGCGCGTTGCTGTTACATCCGAACACGGACGAAAAGAAGAATGATCCCACGTGCAGAGTGATATAATTAGAAGTGCACTGTGCGGACTGTATTTAAGCACTCGATGGAGGCGAAACAAGAAACACAGGACAAGGAAACACACAATGTGTTCGAAAAAGGTGAACAGTGAAACGCGAATCTGTGCGTATGACTTGATCCCAGAAGCGTGACGAAATACCGGACTGGAACACTGGACCAGGACTGAGGCTGGGGCTGACAAGACGGGCACTCGGGACTGGAACATAAACACCTATGGAACAAACTGAGGAAACAGGAGACTGCTAATCGCAAGGAAATCACAATGAAAATGCTGATTAAGAATCCGCAATCGGTCATCCACCGCTTGCTCCTTTTGTACCTCGGCAACCTATGAGATTGTGAACAGATACATGGGTCTGGGCCAGGGGCACTGAGTGGCGCCTCCTCTGGCCAGGAGCGGTATTATCCCCGTGAGTCGTGACAATATAATTTCTATTAATAACAGATATTTATTTTAGGTTATCCACTGAATTGCTACCAATGCACATCTGACTCCAATGGACAATGCACACAGACTACAGTGTGTCCATCCTCTGCAAACACTTGTCAAAGTTCAACAGTTACTGTCTTCCAAGGTAGGACTGCAATGTGACACTGTCCATGAGGGTGAAACAGAGGAGTAAATAAAGGAAATACTCAAGTAAAGAAAATACAATTGGTAACTGCTTGGAAACATTATGTGACAAGTTTATAAAATATATGTTTATATTTGTAAATATATATTTGTATGTTGCCTAGACTTTGTAAACAGTAGCTAGGAAATACCAAAGACATGTTTTTGTTTTTTCAACCTTTCAACATGATTACTCCAAATAATAATTAATAGCATGTAGCAATTTATTGTATTCCTTCATTATTTAATGTCAGCCCTTACAGTAACTTAATATTAATATGATATTTTCTTTTTCATGTAATTTAGCATTTTTAAATCTAACAAACACAATTGTAGTGATTTTCTTGGTTTCCAGGAAGTTCTGTGCTGACTGAAACATCGCTAAACTTCTGCACAACACCTCAACTATGTATCTCTGGTTCCATTAATTTTGGAATCGTCAGGACAACAGTGAACACCAAGTGCTGTAGCACTGATCTCTGCAACAGTCAAAGCACTCCTGGTATTTATTATTCAAATATAAATCTGCGATATACATTTATAGTGTACGTCTGACACATAAATGGCTTGATCATGTCTACAGTCAGTATTAAAATTGCAGCTGATAATTAATCCTCCCCATAGACTTAAAGCCAAGGGAACATTATTGTGTAGTAAATGTTAGGTAAAACATGTAGAGCTTGTGGAGCTTTATTACAGCGGGTGACTTCAAGGTGACAGTTTAAAGAGAACTAGTCTCATGAGATAAGCTCATATAACATTGTATTTTATAAAATCTAAAGATACGGCACAGGAAAAACAATTTTTGGTTGTCCCTGTGTTAGGTAACATGTAGGATAGTGTTCCCTCAACTTCACAAGCTTTGAAGACACAAATTATAGGCAAACTGTAATAACAAATATAACCCATGAAGGACAGAAAAAAAGAATGGTAAAATTTAATGTAATCTTTGCCTTACGTTTCTGGTGTTTATGCCATGTCAGTATTTCAGTAGTGGAAGTTACCACTGTTATCTTTTTGTTTCAGTACTTGTTACTTATTATTGCACTTTATTATAGCATTGGCACAAAATTCCCCAAATGGGAAACAGTGCTTCAGCTGTGACCTCAATAATGACTGCACGTCAGTTATTAACTGTCTGGGAAATGAAAACAATTGCATCAATGCTACAGGTAAGAATCTTTTGAGTAGCAAAGCAAGTTAAATGCATACAAAATAGGGGGAAATGGGGAAAAAAATGATGTAGCAATGTATGAAGTGGAACTAAAATCAGACCAAGACTTCTGTTAAGAATAGATGATTCATTGGTAAAATCACATCTCTGCTATTTTTCCACATCTTTTCATATGCAGAGCAAAAGGTCCACCAACTTAAGTCAAATGCTCTGTTAATTCTTTTCAGCTAATTCACAAAATGTTTTAAAGTAGGAGTAAAACTGAATAAATGCATCTTCTACAGTACTTCCAGTTATGCCATTATGTCCGGTATAGAGAGTGTAAGGTTTGTGCTGCAAATTTTTCACGAGTAGTGTTTTTTGTTATAAACTTTGATGGCGAGTTGTGCAGAAATTGTGCGAAGAACAAATGCGGAAAGTAAAAGCCGAGTCTGAATATCGTAGAGGATAAACTGTGATTAAACCTCATTCAAAAGCCACAGCTGAGATTTAGGCTTTTTTACATCTGAGTAACACTTCTCCCATTCCACATACATGGGGTCAGGGAGTGTAGGGGTTACAACTTTTGCCTTCCACTCAACGGACCCTGACTAGAATCCTGTCCCTGTAAAGCCATAAGCAGGGTACTTAACCTGAATTCTCCAGTAAAAATTACCCAGCTGTATAAATACCTGGACAGTTGAAAGTATAGCTTAGTGTACAAATGTAACAATGCAAGTTACATTTAATTAATTGTTGTAAGACTATGTGTTTCCCTTTTAAATCACTGCAAATACAGTACAATCTGCAAGTAAAAAACTGCTAATCAGTTTAAATCATTTTAGTGTTGACTGAACCCACTTGTGATTCTTGCCAAAAACTTATCGAAAGCCTTTCACATTTAAAAATTCTTTACTTGAGTAAATACACATTTTGTCCTCGGCTGCAGTGAAAGTAGTTTCACTCGGTACTAGCTTATTATTATTAAGCACTCACTCATTATATTTCTGAAATATTTGCTTGACGTGCTGTGTTTAACTTATTGAAACAAGTAGTGGCATAGTGGTCACGTTTATTGTCTTGATATTGGAAAGTGCTGCTCTCACTGTAACACCCAGGAGAAAGGTACTTACTCTTAGTTGCTCCAGTATAACATGCAACAACAAGCTTTATGCCAGTAGTAAGTTGCTTAGAGTACAGACCAATTAATGTAAGCTGCCTTACGTTGACAGTACACAATAAAAGAACAATCAGAATCATAACTTTGCCACAATAATGATTTACAGGCATTATAGCACCTTTTCACTGTCTCGGGGCAAACGAAATCTTATTGTTTTTATTAATACATATTGTGATTTGTTTAAGTTTCACAGCGGACCATGCAAGGCTGCGTTTCTTCAAATATTTGTGCTGCTGCTGCTGACGTGTCAGCTCAACTTGGCCTGAATCTTGGTGTCAACATAAGCTGCTGTGATGGAAACCTGTGCAACAATGCTCAGCGCATCATGGAAAGCATCTTCCTCCTACTGGTGCCTCTGGCCTCCACTTTCCTCCTCTATTGAAAATGTAGAGCTAGTCCAGACTGTTCTGCACCTTCTTTCTTCTTTTCAAACCCTGTCCACAGGCCGTGCTGTGCAGTGATTTACATACATTCAGGACCTTGATCTCTTACACCAAAAGAATAAAATTCAGAATCTATATTGTTAAAAACATTTAAATTTGTTGTTTCAGGCATTTAAACCATAGAGAAAATATTTACACCTGTTAGATATTGCTTAAAAAGTACAGATTGTATCATTGTAATATTGCTTCCCATTGTCTATACTTTCATTTAAAATCACTTATATATATGGGATGATTGTATTTTTATTTACTACATTCTCCAATGGTATTGAGAGAAAATATGGTGTACTTTTTTTCTTAGTGATAATAGGTTTTAGTCTTGAGTATATTGAACTTTTGGTGAGATTTTTAATTTGCATTGCTGACTACTTTGTGTCTGAATTTTCTCAAATGGAAAATTGTTTTAATAAAACTGCTTCACATTGTCTGTACCTTCATTTTAAATCACATATCTGGGATGATCGTTTGTATTTTTAGCTTTTTATCATTACATTATTTGAGGGTCTTGACAAAAAATATGGTGTACTTCCAATTTTCTTACTCATCATACATGTTAGTCTTGAGTATTTTGAATTTCTGGTGAGATTTTTAATTTCCATTGCTGACCATTTTGTGTCTGAATTCTCCTAATTCTAAAATTATTTTAGAATCTGATTTGTCATGCATCCTGGAATTAAGTAAATTTGCAATTAACGCTCAAAATTTCCAACTATTGTGAGATGCAGTAAGGAAGGAGAGACAAAGCAAACACTGTAGCAGTTATCAATCACAATATTTGTAAGATACATAACAATATTTGTAACATTTTTATCTTGTCTTTAATGTCATATATTCAGTCAGTCACTTAGCAGACACTTTTCTCCAAAGCGACATACATCTCAGAAAATACAAAAATTGCATTACATCAACAAATGTTTGGATTTGCTCACTCTGTGTGGAGTTTGCTTGTCCTCGTGTCTGTGTGAGTTTCCTGCCATGATTTAAATAGATGCAGTTCAGGTGCTGATAAAATAGCTTGTGGTGTGTGTATGGCTTCCCTCCAAGGAACTGGCATCTCATCCAGGGTGTACCTGCCCAGTGATTCCGTGACAGGGTGAGGGTCGCAGACTATCTGGAGAATGACTAGGACAGGCGCTTAGTTAAAAGTGATCTCTGTGATGTTTTAAGCACTGTTTGATTACTAGTTGAGGAAACGTACAGAGCTTTTCTGTGTTGGGAAAGGGTTCGGGTAGGGGAAGGGGTTGTGACTAGTACTGATAACATCATAGCCTGACTGTGCATGGCAGTTACTTTGGGCTTTGGTTTCCAGGCAGTAAATATGAGTCAACAGCAGTGCAAAACTTGCTTAGCATGTTAAAGCTAAATGCCGCAGTAAGAGGAAAACTGAACATTTTTCTGTTTCAAGTCACTGGTAATGGCAATCATATTAGGGTTCTTTTTTGAATCTTTAATTTTAAAAAAAAAAAGTCTGGAACTTGTTGGTATTCCATCCAAAATGCATGAAAGATGGTCAAGTGTGGAAAGACCTATCACATCTGTCTGTACTTCAAGCTTGCTTGCCCATGCCAGGTTGGTGGGAGCCTGGGCACCTGCTTGACACCCCCATATTACAGAGAAATGAGTCACATCCAGCTCAGGAAGCTCTGTCTCACTAAATGCCCCCAAACAACCCAAAGCTTCCAAAACCGCACGAGATGTCTTCTGTCCTATGTATACATCTTGTAATTCCAACATTAAAGTTGGCCTACTTGTTAAAAAATTCAAAAGTCAGACATTTTTACATTTCTGAAATAAGTTACATCTAGCAGGGCAACTCAGACAATTTTGGTAGACTTTGTTTGGTGAAATGTTGTTAGTGTGGTCATCACTGTGTGCTTAGAGAACCACTGCTGCTTGCTGACATTTTCTTATAGGCAAATAACATGAGGCATGAAAGGTAAAGCACAGAGGTTCTCGGTTCTGGCTCCGTTGTGGTGGAACGACCTTCCCCTCTCATTCAGAACTGCAGAAACTGTCTACATTCCAGAAGGGTCTGAAAACTCACCTTTTTCCAGAGCCATTTTGCCCAAGATCTCTCCAGCTCATGTACAGTGTAAATGTTAATGCACCGTAACTTCACGACCATCACCAGATAAAGCCTTTTATCAGCCACTACTCTGGCACTGTTTTTGCTTGCTTGGGTATCTTAATATAAAATAAAATAAAAAATGGTAGGAGGGTATCAGGATTTGTCTCCTGTGTTTTATGCACCTACTTGAACGATGAACCTCAGTTCAGCAAGCGGTAGGTAAAAAACTAGGTTTGCTTGAGTCACACATGTCTGCAGCTGCTATGTCTCTTTTTCTTAATGTAATGAATAAACTGTGCCGTTGTTGAGATGACGTACGTCGCTTTGGACAAAAAGCATCTGCTAAATGAATAAATGCGAATGTAAATGTAAACATCATGGTTGCAGTTGCCGGGATTGAGCGCAAAGAGCGCAGCGCTGACTGACTTCAAGTCAAACTACTTTGCCAGTTTGGTTTCGTTTCACGAACACGCTTCACACCCCTTCAGGAAAATAAAAAAAAAAAAAAAGAGAAAAGTTTTCAAAAAGTTAATTTATTGTACCACACGCATTGTCTCTTTCGTGAGTATGATGAAGATCATCTAGGAAATACTATTTCTTATAGGAAACATTTAAGAGTACTAATCATAGTTTATGGTCAGACTCGCGCGGAGACTAGTAGGAGGAAAAGATGATACTATAGTTACGGATTTTCGATTTACCGGCACAATGAATGAATGACTAGGTCCCGCATAATGATGAGACTGAATTCTAACTGAAACTATATAACCGAGCGTTCGTGTAAGGTTCACCTAGACACTTACAGATAAAGAAAATGACACTCGATACCCGTCGAGGCTGATTTCAAACATTTTCCAAGTTTTCTTACTGGAGCCAACACAAGTGAAACTTACAAGCAGACTGATGCACTCCAGTGCGCATGTACAAATCCAGCCTGCAAGCCCCGAGGGGAGAAAATATCCAGCACATTGTAATGATGACGTATCATGGTGGAGACTAAGGGGTTGCTCCTCCCCCTCGGTCCTCGCTCCCGCGCGCGCATGCTGATATACTTGGCCGTGTACACATTTTGTGCCTCGCACGTTTTGGAGATTGCTTTAATGTTGTTTATTTTATTGTAAGGACAGCTGTGTGAAATATGTCATGCATAGTTGCCTACAAGATATTAAAAAGAAGAGCTTCCTTTTGTCCGTGTCCGTCTGGATTTATATAATTATACGCCTTTCTGGAATCCACGTGAGGATCTGGGCTAACTCATTAGCCGGATCGTTACAACATACACACACACACACACACACAGACACGTTCAGAATTAGTGTATAGTCGCTTAGTGTTATAATATTCAAACAATATCTAAAATTAAATGTTTTATAATTATTACACGTGTTCACTTTCAAAAAGTCTTAACTTCGTTCTTTTATCGCGCCACATCATCAAATAATCTTTTGTAGGCATCATTCGGGGAGGGACGGTGGCCCAGCTGCTTTGGCCGGGTCCCTCTTCCTGGTGGCGTTGGGCTCAAGTCCTGCTTGGGATGCCTTGCGATGGACTAGCGCTCTGCCCGGGGTGTGTCCCCTGCGCCTCCGGGTTAGGCTCCGGCTTGCCATGACTTTGCTTGGGATAAGTGGTTTTAGTGTGTGTAGGCGTGACTCAGCTATTTGTAAGAACAAGTTTCAACACTACAGTTTTGGTTTACAGTAAAACGACACTGAAGATGCGCTGCTTCCGATATTGCGCCATTTCATTACTCTTTATTTACTGGCAAATGGGCATATGTAGCGTGTGTTATGCTGAACACAGGAATCCAGCAAACTGACTAAATCACAGGTGCTTCTTTATTCAAAGGGACAGGCAGGGGTCAGTCAATTTGCAAATATCATTCCAAGGTATAGGCAGAGGAAGAAACCAGGTGGACAGAAGCACACACACACACTTTCTGAACCGCTTGTCCCATACGGGGTCACGGGGAACCAGAGCCTACCCAGCAACTCAGGGCGTAAGGCCAGAGTGGGAGGGGACACACCCAGGATGGGACGCCAGTCTGCCGCAAGGCACCCCAAGCAGGACTCAAACCCCAGACCCACCAGAGAGGAGGACCCAGTCCAACCCACTGCGCCACTGCGCCACTGCACCCCCCTGGACAGAAGCAGACTGTCAAAAAGCCAAACAGGAGGCACACAAAGGACCTGCCTCAAGCTGGCCATGGCCCACTGCCATTTACTCAGACAATGAAGTATGCTATGTGTGAAAAAGAAACGCATATTTTTTTAACAGCTTCACGCACATCTGAAGGAATGCTTCATCCAATTGTCATCAGCTCTGTTTACCACCTTACTGCTTAAGGCAGCTGTGCTGCATAAAGTTTTATTGGAGAGCATTTTTTGCCATTTTGTAATATGAAAAATATAATTTTTCTGGTACTCAGTGACAGTTAAGCAGCATCTCAATTGGTTCATTAAAAACAATGTTCATGTTATTTTAGACAAGATATAGTGTAAACAAAGACACGCATATTACTGTGAACCATGACACTTTCAAAGTTATGTATTTGGGCATTTACATGTATGTTTGATATACATATAGGGCACATCATTCAATTATAGTTGTAGTTGCAGTCCCCGAATTACAAACGAGTTCCGTGTCCTCACTCTGTCTGGATTTTGACAAAAGTCCGAACAGTTAGGTATGTCAGTTTGTCAGATGTTTCTCTAAGTATATTGTGTACCTTTCTATGCATAAGAAACATTTCGAATACACTAAAACATCTTTAATATAAAAATGAAGTAATAATAATAGAATGTAATGATAATATAATAGTACATGTAACTACAGTACTTTTAATAGAGAGAAACATAGAAAGAGATAATAAATGTTACTACTGTCATGATGAACAGAGGACACAGAGGAGGCTGGACCCAAGTGCAGGTTCGATTATTCAGAATCAAAGGACTAGATGTTTTCTCGTGGTCAGGGACAGGCGAACGGTCGGTTGATCAATAAAGCAACAGAGGCGAGGATCTGAAATCGTGGTCGATGGAAAAGGCGGGCAGTCGATAACAAAGAGATGTGGAAGGGGACTGGGGAACAATGAGAGACAGGACTTGGAAGTGCAGAGAGTGGGGGAGGTTGTCTGGAGTGAGATTCCACAACTGGGAAAAAATGTCTTTTGTAACCGAGTGCTCTCTCAGAGAGAGAAAGGGACAAACATTAAAGAAACTTTAACATTTGCTTTTCCAATGTTCATTGGCATTTCATCTTTCGCTTCATTATTTACTCTTTAGTTTCAATCGTGACTGTTTAATTTTTCTCAGATGCATCACCAGCACTTGCATCACATTTACGCTTTGGTGTCATGGTTAGGAGGGTAAAAACAAAAAAATTAAAGCCAAATACAGTAACACGAGACACTGTTAACAGGAAAAGAAGGAAATCTGTCCTACCCTGGCCTCATGCGGGCCACCCATGAGCCGACAAACCGCTGTAGATGCGCAATGTTTTCATGTGCTTGGCAAAGTGACGCCCGTTTATTATTACGAATATAGAGTAACTCAAGTTTTTAATATAATAAACTTAACAATGAAGTTTCATTTGATTGTTACTGAAGGGTGACAAAGAAATCAACTTCCAGTCAGTAAGAGGGTGGTTCGTAAGTACGGCTTGAACGTAAGTCGGACGTTCGTAACTCGAGGACTGTTTGTAGTATAATATTGATTTGTGTCAAATATGCATCTGTATACCTCCTGCCATTTTCCCACAGCCTAAATTAAGATACCATAAAATCCCTATTTAACGTCCTCGGGGGTGTTACATTTTCCAAAAGGGGGGCGTTTATTAGAGGTCATGTAGTGTAATCGATCATCATTTCTCTCCCTAAAAAGTTCATGCAAATGCCACAAGTACAAGTAAATGTGTTAATACAGTTATACAGTTGTCAATATCAGTGTTTTTCACGGAAGTTTGACGTGCTCATATAGTTATTAATGTGTTTGTGGATTGTTTCATGTTACGGACTATGGAAGAGAATGGGATTTAAAACTTGGTACCGGTAAGCTTTTTTTCATTCTTTTCTGATTACTCAAAAAAAAATATACCGGGTATTTTCAAAAATGGGTAGGGGCGTTAAATAGGGATTTTACAGTAGATTTCCACTTAAACATGGACATATTTACATTGCACCAAACCCAAATTATTTGGACAGGTATCAGCATTGAATTTAACTCAACCAGTCTTCGAAGAATTCTCCTGGATCTGAAATATCTTCCTGGTATCCTGGATACTCCAGGTCAGATTCATTCGGGACTCTATGCATCACCCTCTCAGCATCAGATCACCTCTCAGGTCATTAAATGCAAATTGCAAGTAGGAGGCAATGAAGACCTGTCCTGAAGCAATGGTGCCTTGAACTGGGATCCAATTTTCCAATATCCCTGCACCTGTAAACCCCTGGCAGTCTGCAAAAGCATTCTTTCTACATCATCCATAGACAGGAGCACACCTCTCTTTTAGGAGTAGAGATTGTTCTGGTGCCTACAGGCTTAAATAATTATTCAATAGAAACCATAAAAATTTCAGAGAAAATTTAATTTTAAAGCAGATACTGTCAAAATGAAACACATTAAAGACTTTACAAGACCTTAGAAGGCCGCGTGGAAGAAAAAATATCACATCAATCTTCCAAATGACTTGTTACCTCATATGACTTTCCTGTAAGGCCCCCCAGTCGATGCAAGGAATTGGTGTCTAGGCCAAAGTTCTACTGGTAGGACCCCAGTGTATCCATAAGCAGAGGGACACTACCACATATAGCACCTCCTGGTGTCATGGCTCCTAGACATGCTGCCATGGCTGCTCTCCCCAAGCTCCCAGACAGTGCCTACCTTTTGTCCTTCACAGTGGAGGTGAGGTTGGGTAGCACACCAATCGCGTACTAATATTTTCTGCAGCTGAGGGAAGTCAAAGCACTGTGACTTAAACTATGAGATTAAGAAAACTCGAGGATGGTCAACCCCACACTGTCTGAGACCTGCCTCATAGTTGGTTCTGATCTGATTCAATACAGTAGAGGAGTCCTAACCTCTACACCTTTGTTGCCTTTATGTTGTTATCAACTTTTTTGCATACAAAGTAGAAATTTTTCCCTACTTGCTCTACACATTTTGGCAGGATTACGCAACATTCTTTGAATTGCTCAGATGTCACAATGATGAAGTCATACTGGTATAGACCCACAGCATCCAGATCATCCTGGGGCTGAAAAGAGGGTGTTCCAATGCCTGGCAGATCCCAAAGCTGGACAGTGAGAACGCTAGGGTGGGCATAGACCTTAGCCTCTCCGGTTGTCTCTGTGACACCAGTTGTTGCTGCTTCTGGGTCTTTATCTCAAATCCCCCGAAAAGCGTTGATGAATGAGGACTTCCCTGACCCAGACTCTCCTGTGACTGCAGTCTCTAGAGTGGTGGACATCAGCTGTCCAAGCATGTTCTGAATCTGTGCCACCACTTCTGCGACCACTTGTGACTTCACCGTGCTGCTTATCTCCTGAATCTTTGCTTCGCTGATTTTTTGCAGCTTTGTCATGGGAACAGGTTGATTCTGGAAACTGTAGGTTTAACACATTGAGGTTGAATCCATTTCAGCTAATGAAAAGCACACTAAGACTCAGACTAAGAAAGAACAGTAGCTCAGAGGGTAGCGCTCGTGTCTCATAGTGTGACATGGGTTTTAATCTGGCTCAATATGTGCAGTTTGCAGGTTCCCCTCAGTTTTCAGGGGGTTTCCTCTCACAGTGAAAAGACGTGTTTCAGATGACCTGGGGAAGTTAAAATTGCCCATTTTCTGTGTGTGTTACATTGTGAATGGGGGAATGATTGTAAGTACTTTAGTGTACTGTGTCTGGCATTGTTCCACACAGTCAAACTAAGTCCTGAGGGTTCTGACATGATCTTTTATGAATTCAGCATTGCACAGCTTAATCTGATATTTTCAACTGATGATATAATCATACGGGGAAGATCAAAAGAACAACATGATTACAGTTTGAGTGTCAGGCCATGCCCTCATCAGCAAATTACCGCACCTGCTGCTAGTCAGCATGACCAGGTATAAAAGGAGTGCCGTCACTACACAGGGTTGCAGAATCTTACAACGCCCGCCTGCCTGGCTTGTGATTCCCCGGTCTCCTGCCTTCTGACCCTTGCTTGCTCACCTGGTTACCGAGATCTGTTTCACCCTGGAAAATGACGTCTGCGCCTCAGAAGACCCACGCCTGTCCTTGACCTATGTTCTCTATTTCATTCAATGAGTGCCCCAAAATAAACATACCTGCACTGGGGTCCAAACCCCTACCTCCTGTTTCCCATCCCTGTTCATGACATGGAGAAAGGCATTAGCAACATTAATAATGGCAAACCTGAAATAATGAATAAAGGAAAATGTCAACAGAACAACTTAATTGCTGGATACATCATTAGCAGTAAAGGTATTTGCCATGTTCCATTCCAGAAATGAGTAGACAGACCCAAGTGCAGCGCAATCTGACTTTTACTTTGGAAAATCCAAGAAGCGTGGTCACAAGTTTGTCTTTTCAAGGGAAATCCAAAAGGCATAGTCAAGTAACAGGCAATAGGTCAAAGAACACAGGGAGTCAAATCAGGTCAGGAGGAGGCTAAAGAGCAAGGTAGAGAACAGGGAAACCAAGAAGGTTGAGTCACTAGGTTTGTTAGGCACAAGGCAAACAAGATTCCACATCAGCATTAGTTCTGCTGCAGCCTATTATGCGTCTGTCTTTGCCGAGCCCCAGGTGTGCCTCGTTGCTCTGGTGGCATGGGCATGGCAGTATTAGACCCAAAAAAGATTTCAGTTGTAGAAAACATGTTCAATGGAGGAAAAAAAGATGTTCAAAGGGTCTCTGGAATGGTGAGCTACATGGCAAAGTTCATAACTGACCAATCCAAGTAAATAGCTCCACTCTGAAGACTGAAAAGAAAGCATAATGGAAACGAAACCATAAACGTGAGACAGCATGAAATCAACTGAAAAAACAGCCGACAGAAGAACCAATGCTTAATTTTCATGTTAAGGTGTCACACCCCAGAACACTTTCCAGCAGCTCAAGCAGGCACACCTGCACCAAATCAAATGGAGGCATTAATCCAGATCCACCACCCACGCCATCTGCAGAATCTCACTGTGGCTCCTGCAAATTTTGAAATTGCCCCACGGATCAAGACCACCAACTCAGCTTCAACATGGACCTCAACAATGGCTTTTCTTTATCACCTTGCCGCAGGAACCACTGCCCCGATTCTCTTCAATAAAACCTGCCCTTGGGATCAATCTCTCATGCTCCCGTGTCCTCAGATTACTAAGCAAGATTTCATCAGATGTGTCACAGAGTGGATTTTTTAAGAAATTTTTTTTTAAATGGTGGAAAATGACTTACACCTGTGAAAAATCATCATTTTATGTTAGGGTAGGAAAATAGTGTAGAGACCAACCAGTCACTTTTAACTGTATTGTTCCAAAAGCCACTGAATGACTGCTCATGGAGAATAGAGAAAATGATGATTAAGCTGTAATGGACACAGTGGTGCAGTGGGCTTGACCAGGTCCTGCTCTCTGATGGGTCTGGGGTTTGAGTCCTGCTTGAGGTGCCTTGTAACAGACTAGCATCCTGTCCAGGGTGTGTCTCCTCCCCCTCCAGCCTTGCACCCTGAGCTGCTGGGTTAGGTCTGGTTTGCCGTGACCCCACTCAGGATGAGAGGTTTCAGCCAGTGTGTGCGTGTGTTATGCACTGAAAGTGACATATTCACCAGGCAAAATAATATACACAGCAGGCACACTTTTCCAAGCAGTTCCACCAAAAGTGCCAGTGAGTGAAAAAAGAAATGTGAAAGCCTATATCGTGTTGTATCTTTCATTGTTTGGGTTGGTGCTGTTTGATGTTGTGTGGAAAGGTGTTTGTCTTTGGTTGCCAACTTGTGATTGCTGATAAGTGGTTGGTGGTGATCATGGGGTTGCGGTGGCGCAGTGGGTTGGACCACAGTCCTGCTCTCTGGTGGGTCTGGGGTTCGGGTCCCGCTTGGGGTGCCTTGCGACGGACTGGCGTCCTGTCCTGGGTGTGTCCTCTTCCCCTCCGGCCTTATGCCCTATGTTGCCGGGTAGGCTCCGGCTCCCCACGACCCCGTATGGGACAAGTGGTTCTGAAAATGTGTGTGTGTGGTTGGCGGTGAGTTAAAATTGTACAATTTGGAATGCAACCTATAGAGCTGCCACTAGATGGCCATACGTTAATAACGTTCTTTGTTTTAGCAAAAACGTGATATAGCAGAGAAGAAGAGTTTGCCTCGTAGAGTGTACGAGTTGAGCGATAGATGTTTTTTGTTGGTGTTTTAATGAAATGTAATGTTGTTATTGGAAAACCCAGAAGTCGGTCTCGTCATTTGTGAACTCAAGAGGCTGAAAAAGGGTTAGTGACAACATAGGTATAATAACAAAATCATTTTGAATTTCGGGTTCGAAGATGGATATTGAATCAAAGATGGAGCTGAGACAGGAAGAATGTAACATTACTCAGAGAAAACAGCGAAATGATGGGCAAATGACAAACAGGATTGTTCACCAAACAAAATGGAATGCTGGAACTAAAGGGTTGAAAGCTGGAGGAGGAGGGGACACACCCAGGACGGGGCGCCAGTCCATCGCAAGGTACCCCCAGCAGGACTTGGATCCCAGACCCACCACAGAGCAGGACCTGGCCAAACCTGCTGTGCCACCATGCCCTCCTCTCAATCAATAAATCATATATTTCGGTGGCACAGCGAGTAGTGCTGCTGTCTCACAGTGCCTGGGTGGTGTGAGAGAACGTGGGTTCGATGCTGCTCAGTCTGTGTGGAGTTTGCATGTTCTCCCCGTGTCTGCGTGGGTTTCCTCCCACAGTCCAAAGACATGTTGTTCAGGTTCCCCCATAGTGTGTAAGTGTCATGGAGTGAGTGTGTTTCACTGACGAATGGATGAGTAACCCCTTGTAAGTAGTGTATCTAGCAGTGTAAGTCATCTCACCTTGAGTGAAAACGGTGTGGGTTCAGGCCAGGCCGCACAGTGATTTGCATACATTCAGGATCTTGTTCCCTTACACAAACAGAATTCAGTTCAGAAAGTGTATATTTAAAAACATTTAAATTTGTTAATTGTTTCAGGCATTTAACCATATGCAAAATATTTCCACCTCTCCAATGTTAGATATTGTTTAAAAAGTACAAATTGTATCATTGTATACTGCTTCACATTGTCTATACCTTCATTTAAAATCACTTATATATGGGATGATTGTACTTTTACTTATTACATTATTCTATAGTCTTGAGAGAAGATATCACACACACACACTTTCAGAACCGCTTGTCCCATACGGGGTCACGGAGCCTAACCCGGCAACTCAGGGCATAAGGCTGGAGAGAGGGGGACACACCCAGGACGGGACGCCAGTCTGTTGCAAGGCACCCCAAGCGGGACTCGAACCCCAGACCCACTGGAGAGCAGGACCCGGTCCAACCCACTGCGCCACCGCACCCCCTTGAGAAAATATCATGTACTTCTTTTTTCTTACTGGTCATAGGCCTTAGTCTTGAGTATATTGAACTTTTGGCGAGATTTTTAATTTGCATCGCTGACTATTTTGTGTCTGAATTTTCTCAAATGGAAAATTTTTTTAGTACCTCTGATCTATCATATATCATGTAAATTACAAAACAGGCTCAATCTCAAGCTCAGCTATTGTGAAATGCTGTAAGGAAGGAGAGAGAAAGCAAACACTGTAGCACCAGTTATAAATTTAATCAGTATATTTGTAACTATATTTGAAACATTATATCTTGTCTTCAATGTCACATTTTCATCCACTCATTTATCAGGTGCTTGTCCCCAAATCAACGTACATTTCAGAAAACAGTACAAAAAGTGCATTACATCAATGGAAGGACTGAGTTTATCCGCTTGTCTAGTATCCATTGATAATATTCGGCACAGTTTTATAATATGGTGTCACAGTGGCACAGCTTGTAACACAGTGTTTGGGCATATGTTTGAATCTGCTTAGTCTGTTTGGAGTTTGCTTGTCCTCGTGTCTGTGTAGGTTTCCTGCCACAAGCAGAAGACATGCTGTTCAGGTGAATTGGTGATGAAAAAAATTGCCTGTGGTGTGGGAAAGCCGAGTGGGTGTGTGCATGAGTGAGACAGTGAAAGGGACCAGAGAGTGAAAGTGAGTTTTATATTTCAAGCACTGTTTAAATACCACTTGAGGAAACACATACAGAGCTTTTCTGTGTTGGGAAAATACCATGCTAACAGCCACCTTAACTCGACAGCATTTAAACAACTATCAGACATCTACAAACCTTAATATATTTGAAATGAAAAATCTTTCACTTCTCTTTATTTAAAAGTGGACTCTAAATAATGAAAAGTAGGAACCTCAATAATAGTTTGTGGTGAAACAAACTCCCTCTCTGCTTCAGAACTGTTGAATCCTCCCCAGCACTGAAGAAATGTCCCAAAAGTGCTCTTAATGTTAGGTTAATTTCTCTCTCAGTCTCCTGACACATGGGTAAATTAGGCCAATATGCTCCTTTATTTCTTACTGATGACTGATGACCCATGAGTCACTGATGCCGTGGGTGGAAAATCCATCAGATCAGTGGCAAAAGACAGAAATATTGACCGGTCATCCTTGCAAAGGTACATTAAAAAGAAGGAAGTAAAAACTGTAGGGTACAGCGGAACAGCGGAAGCAAAGAGGGTCTTCACAGAGGAGACAGAGAGGGAGCTTGTAAGCCATATCAAGAAGCTTGCTGACCAGTTCCATGGCCTTCACACATTTCATTGAGAGCACTAGATACTGCAAAAACATAAGATATTGTCATGCTCACAATTGCAACCCATACTTCACATCGCTTGCAGCCTCTGGGCAAGTGTGTTTATGGTCCATTTAAGACCTATTACAACAGAGCTCTTGATGGTTGGATGAGATAAAACCCAGGCAAAACAGCCAGTGTATACCAAATCTCTGGATGTGTGAGTGACGCTTTCTTGTCAACAATGACACCATGGACTATCTCTTCTGGATTCAAGTCCACAGAGATTTTCGCTTATAACAGAGATATTTTCTGTGATGGCGCAGTGGGTTGGACCAGGTCCTGCACTCCCGTGGGTCTGGGGTTCGAGTCCCGTTTGGGGTGTCTTGCGACGGACTGGCGTCCCGTCCTGGGTGTGTCCCCTCCCCCTCCGGCCTTACGCCCTGAGTTGCCGGGTTAGGCTCCGGTTCCCAGCGACCCCATATGGGAGAAGCGGTTCTGAAAATGTGTGTGTGTGTGTGTGTCCCTTGGGGTCACTGCCCTTCCTGGTCAGCGGCGGCGCCACTCAGTGCTGCTAGGTAACACTCACGTATCACCTCACAGTCTCATAGGACACGGAGGTATAAAAGGAGCCAGCGGAGCAGAACCAATTGAGGATTCTTAATCAGCGGTTCCATTGTGTCCTCTTGGCGATTAGTAGTCTCTTGTTCCCTCAGTCTGTTTCCTAGCTGTTCATGTTCCACTCCCGAGTGCCCGTCCTGTCACTTCCTGCTTCTTGTGCTCCAGTCCTGGTCCAGTGTACCAGTCCGGTATTTCGTCACGTCTCGGGATTGCGGTCATACTCACAGAGTAGCGTTTCACTGTTCGCCGTAGTTCAAACACCATGTGTTTCCTGTTTCACTTCCACCGAGTGTCTTACAATACGCACAGTGCACTTTTAACATCACCCTGCACGTGAGGTCATTCTACGTTTCCTCCGTGTTCGGACGTAATAGCAACCCGCGTCCGTGTCGGATTCCCATCCGGACGCTACAATAAGTAGATGTTTTCATTTACTTCTTTCTCATTTGTCCTTGCCAAGAGGAAAAGATAAGTAAAAACTGGCTCATCTTACTTTACTATTTTAGTGCATATTTTATTGGCATAAACCAAAGGTTTCAGTTACAGGAATGCAACCTTTTCTTTATCCCCATCAACACAGGATCAGGATACAGGATATCATAAGGATAGGATATCATAAATTCAGTTTCGTTTATCAGGAAACGCACCCCTTCTCTTCTGCGTCACTTCTCGGATGGGTATAAAAAAGTGAAATAAAACGACTCACACACTTGTGCACCACAAAGAACTGAAGATGAAACTTCTCCTCCAGGTCATCCTCACTTGTGCAGCCTTCTCTAAAGGTACAGTACTAAAGTAGAGTTTGCTGAACACATCCTCCTTGTTCTTAAACATTCAGATGGTGGCTGGATTTTTAACTGCTTGTTCTTTCACACTGTGTAAACTTCAGATATTTCTCTTTAGGCTTATTCACATGAAACATAAACCTCCGCTTGCTGATATTACTCCGATCATTGTGGTTATTTTTGTAACACTGAAGTATCATATCTTTATCCAAATGCCGTTAAGTCATTAGATACATCTAATTGCAATTGTTGTGCCTCTGCTGTAGAACAGAAACCTCAACACCAGGGTAGCCACAATGCAGAGTGTGTATAACGGCACCAAAATGTGCATAAACAGGATTACTGCTACAATCCAGTAATTATAATTTTAAAGCAGTCTCCACTGCTGCACACTGTAACTTTTATTTTTCTCTTATGTTGAATATATGGTTCATTGTGTTCTTGTGCTATAATTTTGACTAATGATACGAAAATATATTTTTAGGTTATCCACTTAATTGCTACGAATGTATACCTGGCTCAAATGGAAAATGCACAGAGACCACCAAAACTTGTCCGTCTGATGAAACCAAATGTGGAAGTATGACTACGACTGTGTATATAGGTGAGAATGAATTTTGGTACTGTCTGTGAGGTTACTGTAACATATGAAAAATGAAAGCTACTAAAATTGTTTTGATCTCCCAGTAATACTGGCAGTTGTGCATAAATTGGTGTTAAATTATATCTTTGAAATGCTTACAAGTATACTACCTAGATTACAAAACAAACAGTTAAGAAATCGTATAAAGCCATCAGATTTTAAGGTAAATTCTTATGCTTTTATTCTGGTAACTGTAAATAATATTACGTGATATGAAACTAATTATGCTATTACTTGATTCATTTTTTACATCTTTTCTTCAGGTAAAAATATTAGTGCAAGTACATCTTATTTTGCCTTGTTCAATGTAGTTGAAGTGCAGCTGCAATAACCTGTACATTTGGTTTCCAGGAAATTCTGTGTTGACTGAAGCATCAGCAAAGTCCTGTGCAAAACCTCAAGAATGTACCTCTGGTTCCATCAATTTTGGAGTCACCAGGACAGCAGTGAACACTGAGTGCTGTAACACTGGCCTTTGCAACTCTCAAAACATCCCTGGTATTATGCAAATATCGACGTTACCTGCATATATTTAATCTCACCTGTCACATATGTAGTTTAATCGTGTCTACATAGAAATAAAATAGTGCAAGAGTACAATAGTGTTCCCTCAATTTCACACCAGCATTCAAAGCAAAACTTGCAGTCAGACTCTAAAAGGTGGCATAGATCACAGAGATGTATAGCAATCAACCCACTGTGGTATTATGTGGTATCTGCCTTTCAACAGAAACAGTTGTCTGTGTTGTCCTTTTGCTATTCGTAAATTACTTGTTTCTACTGTTTTATATTACAGCATGGTCAAAAAATGCCCCAAATGGAAAGCGGTGCTTCACCTGTAATGGCAATGACTGCACATCAATTCTTAACTGTGTTGGAGATGAAAATAGTTGCCTCAAGACCACTGGTAGGAATCGTCTGCCTGACAACTTCAGTTTGATGCATACCAAATGGGGAGAAATATGCAGTGATATAGTAGCTAGAACTAAAACCAAATTTGATAATGAATTCTGATAAAAACAAATGATTCACATGAATGAAAATTACTGGTTCTATTTTCCACACTTCTTCCACCTCTCAGTACACTGAACAGCAATTACCCCTGAAAACCTCACTAAAACTGTAAGACTTTTATAATAGGAAGTTATTTCTTTAATAGTAAAAAAGGCATTGAAGCATATTTCAACTATTTCATAGGAAAAAAAAAAAAACACTGTTTTTCAAGTCCCTCTATTCATTTTCTTTTTCAGTTTCTGCACAGGGTGGGGTGGTGACCATGAAAGGCTGTGTGTCCTCAAATATTTGTGCTGCTGCCGGTGACTTGTCAGCACAACTTGGCCTAGGCGTTGGTGTCAGCATGAACTGCTGTGAAGGAAACCTGTGCAATGATGCTCGGCGCACCATGCAGAGCATCCTCCTCCTGCTAGTGCCTCTGGTCTCTACTGTCCTCATCCAGTGACAGTGTTTCCACTGAAATCTGGTCACTGGTATTTTTCCATACACATAACGCATACAAATCTCCTATGTTCAACACTGTTACAAAGTACAGGTCATGTCATTGCAAAACAGCTTTGAATTTCTATATATTCTTATATTTTATTTGGTCTATATGGGAAAATTCTACTTTTTTTGTAGCTGTCACAATACGGTATACTTCCTTTTTTTTTACTGCTCGTATATTTTATCTTAAATGCAGATTTTCAGGTTGTTTCAAGTTTTGACAAAATATTTGTTGTTGGCTGCTTACTATTTTTCAGAGTTAAGTGGAATAAAATTTCCCTCCTGAAAAGTCATTTTGGTATTGTTGTTTGTCTAATATCCTAGTGGGAAGTACAGTGGCCCCCCATAATCTGCCGGGGATATGTTCCAAGTCTCCCAACGGATGCCTGAAAGCATGGATATAAGTACACCCACCATCCATCCATCGTCGACAACCGCTTGTCCCTAGTGGGGTCACAGCGAACAGGCATCGCAAGCGAGGCTCAAACCCCAGACTCACAAAGAGGGCATTTACATTTACATTGCTTTATTTAGCAGATGCTTTTCTCCAAAGCGACTTCAGTCCACACACCAAGGTGACTTACACTGCTAGATACACACCGGCAGAACTTGCCGCATCACCATGCCTCCCATTTATACTTTTTTTAAAAAATTTCTTTTAATAAATAAGAAAAAGGTTACTTGAACACAAGCACTGTGATATTGTGACAATCGATGTATTAATCGAGATGTTACTAAGTAACTAACAGGAGGGTAGCGTATACAGCGTGGATACGCTGTGCAAATGGATGATTCACGTCCCGGGCAAAACAGCGCAAGATTTCATCATGCTACTCGGAATGACATGCAATTTAAAACTTATGAATTTATTTCAGGAATTTTCCATTTAACATTTCTGGACTGCAGGTAACTGAAACTGCGGATAAGGGGGGACCACTGTAAATTGAATATACCACTACTCAAAAAAATTAAAGGAACACTTTGAAAACACATCAGATCTCAATGGGGAAAAAAAATCATGCTGGATGTCTATACTGATATGGACTGGGTAATGTGTTAGGAACGAAAGGATGCCACATCGTTTGATGGAAATGAAAATTATCAACCTACAGAGGGCTGAATTCAAGGACACCCCGAAAATCAAAGTGAAAAAATGATGCGGCAGGCTAGTCCATTTTGCTGAAATTTCATTGCAGCAACTCAAAATGGTACTCAGTAGTTTGTATGGCCCCCACGTGCTTGTATGCATGCCTGACAACGTCGGGGCATGCTCCTAATGAAACGACGGATGGTGTCCTGGGGTATTCCCTCCCAGATCTGGAACAGGGCATCACTGAGCTCCTGGACAGTCTGAGGTGCAACCTGGCGGCGTCGGATGGACCGAAACATAATGTCCCAGAGATGTTCTATTGGATTTAGGTGAGGCGAGCGTGGGGGCCATTCAATGGTATCAATTCCTTCATCCTCCAGGAACTGCCTGCATACTCTCGCCACATGAGACGGGGCATTGTCGTGCACCAGGAGGAACCCAGGACCCACTGCACCAGCATAGGGTCTGACAATGGGTCCAAGGATTTCATTCCGATACCTAATGGCAGTCAGGGTGCCATTGTCTAGCCTGCAGAGGTCTGTGTGTCCCTCCATGGATATGCCTCCCCAGACCATCACTGACCCACCACCAAACCGGTCATGCTGAACGATGTTACAGGCAGCATAACATTCTCCACGGCTTCTCTAGACCCTTTCATGTCTGTCATAGGCGGGAGCGGCCGGGAACTGCTGGACACTCTGATGGGTGACACAGCCGCGCGAACGGTACAGAGCATTATAGAAAAATTGGATGAACACTGTATTCTCAGTATAAACGAGACTGTTGAACGTTATCGATTCTTTACGAGAAACCAGCGAGTTGGACAATCAATTGAGAATTACGTCACGGAGTTGAAAACTCTCGCTAAAACCTGCAATTTCGGAGAAATTAAAAACTTGCTCATAAGGGACAGGATTGTTTGTGGGATTAACGCCGCAGCACTGAGAGAGAGATTGCTTCGCGAGAAAAACCTGACATTAGAGACGTGCGTACAAATGTGCAGAGCAGCAGAACTGTCCAGAGAGAACAGTATAACCACTGCGGGGGCGGCGGTGGAAGAAGTGCACGCAGTGAGGGGAGCAGCACGTCCTACGCGTCCTGGTCAGGAGGAAACCAGCGATACAATTTCATGCAAATTCTGCGGGAAAGTGCACGAAAGGAATAAAACTAAATGCCCAGCTTTTGGGAAGAAATGTAAAAAGTGTGGAAAGGGCAACCACTTTGCAGCCAAATGTAAATCTCAGTTAGACCAGAGGAAGAAGAAAGCTGTACACAGTGTTTCAGAGACTCACCTCAGTGATGGATATGAGGACATTCTCGCCGTCAGTGCAGTGGACACACAGACCGTAAACAAACGAGAGACAGACGGAAGAAAGAAAACATGGCTGTTTGCAGGCATGCTTGTAGGAAAAGAACTTGTGAAATTTCAGATTGACTGCGGTGCTAGCTGTAACGTAATTCCTATCAATCTGCTGAGTCCAGACACAGAACTAGAAGATACAGGGACTGTGCTAGTAATGTACAACCAAAGCAAAGTGAGACCAATTGCAAAATGCAAGCTGAAACTGAGAAATCCAAGAAACCAGAAATTGTATAGACTGGAATTCCAGGTGGTGGATAAGAACTGTATTGTTCCGCTGTTGGGCAAGAGGGCGAGTGAAGCCATGAAACTAATTGAAGTACATTATGAGAACATCTTAGCAATAGACAGCATAGTCACCACTGAGGAACCCATTGGCAGCCCACTGTCAGTGCAACAAATAAAGACAGCGTATGCTGATGTATTCACAGGTAATGGCTGCCTGGAAGGAGATTACAAAATTGAGATTGACAGCACAGTGAAACCTGTACAACTTCCAAAAAGAAGAGTACCAGTAGCCATGATGAAACCGCTGAAGGAAGAACTGCAAGATCTTCAACAGAGAGGAATCATTGCGCCAGTGGACAGGAGTACAGATTGGATCAGCAATATGGTAGTGGTACAGAAACCCAACTGTAAACTGAGAGTATGCATTGATCCAAGACCTTTGAACAAAGCTTTAAAACGCAGCCATTTTCCTCTACCAACCATTGAGGACATACTCCCTGACCTATCCAAAGCCAGAGTGTTCACTGTATGTGATGTCAAAAGTGGGTTTTGGCATGTCAAGCTGGAGGAGGAGTCCAGCTATCTCACCACTTTCGCTACTCCTTTTGGAAGGTACAGATGGCTCAGGATGTCGATAGGCATAAGCCCAGCTCCTGAGATCTTTCAAAGAAAGCTGACACTTGCATTGGAGGGTTTGCCAGGCATATACATTATAGCTGATGATGTGCTTATTACGAGACAGGGAGAGACCCCGGAAACAGCAGAGCGAGACCACGATGAGAAATTGAAAGCATGTCTGACACGATGCAGGGCGAAAGGCATTAAACTTAACATTGACAAATTCAAACTGCGACAAAAGGAAGTCTCCAGCATTGGACACCTCTTGACATCGGATGGCCTGAAGATAGATCCAGACAAGGTTCAAGCCATAACACACATGCCTAAACCAACAGGTGTGAAAGGCATCCAGAGACTGTTGGGGATGGTGAATTACCTTTCGAGGTTTTGTGCATACCTTTCAGACCATTGCGAGGTTCTGAGACAATTGACCCACAAAGACAGAGAATGGTGTTGGACAGCACGGCACGAAGAGGCACTAAGCAAAATAAAAGAAATCATCGCAAACGCATCAGTGCTGAAATACTACAACCCAGATGAGGAACTTACAATCCAGTGTGATGCCTCTGACACAGGTCTTGGTGCGGCTCTCCTGCAGGGAGGTATGCCAGTAGCATTCGCAAGCAGAGCATTAACACAAACAGAACGGGGTTACGCCCAAATAGAGAAAGAATTCTTGGCTCTAGTTTTCAGTATGGAAAAGTTTCATCAATACACGTATGGACGGAGAGTAACTGTACAAAGTGATCACAAACCGTTAGAGAACATAATGCGAAAGCCACTGCTCAGCGCTCCAAAAAGACTTCAAAGAATGATGTTAAGAATTCAGAAGTATGATGTGGACATCGTCTATGTTCCAGGCCGAGATATGGTGTTAGCAGACCCTCTGAGCAGAGCCTACTTGACTGAGAGTCCGCCCGCTGGATCTGTAGAAACTGAGATAGAGACGGTCAACATGGTACAGCATCTCCCATTCTCAGAGGATGGACTTGGCAGGATCCGTTTCGCCACGAAAGAGGACAGAACATTACAGACACTGATCAAAACCATTCAACATGGATGGCCAAAGGAAAAGGCAGACACGCCAAATGAGATCAGACATTATTTCCTGTTTCAGGAGGAATTGAGTTACCAGGATGGAATTGTCTTCAGGGGCGAAGGGGTTGTCATTCCGGATGTACTAAGGAAAGAGATAACCCAGCGCATCCATTCATCTCATTTAGGTGTGGAAGGATCCCTCAGGAGGGCCAGAGAGTGTGTCTATTGGCAGAGAATGAATGACCAAATCAAGACGTATATACAAAAATGTGACACCTGCCGGTCGGTGGACTGTAACCAACAGAAGGAAACGTTGAAGCCACACGAAATGCCAAACAGGCCATGGGCCAAGGTAGGCATCGATTTGTTTACCTTTGATAATAAGGATTACCTTATTACAGTAGATTACTACTCAAATTTCTGGGAACTAGATTTTTTGCCTGACACCAAAGCGGCTACTGTGATCAGGAAGCTGAAGGCTCATTTTGCGCGACAGGGCATCCCAGACATTGCCATTTCAGATAACGGCCCACAGTTCACATCCCAGGAATTTCAGAAATTCAGTCTTCGCTGGGAATATCAACATAAGACTTCATCACCGGGCTATCCGCAGAGCAACAGCAAGGCGGAATCAGCTGTGAAAACGGCCAAGAGACTGCTGTTTAAAGCACAGGAGACAAAACAGGATCCTTATTTAGCCATTCTGGACCACAGAAACACGCTGACGCAAGGACTATCAGCTAGCCCAGCCAAGAGACTGCTTAGCCGTCGGACTAGAACATTGTTACCTACAAAAGAGAGTCTTCTACAACCGAAAGTTCAATGTTCACTGGGAGAGTTGAAGGCCAACCAACATCGACAACAGACCTACTTTAACAAATCAGCTAAGGACATGGACATATTACGACAAGGTGACGCAGTGAGAATACAACCATTTGAGCCTCATACCACCTGGCGGACGGGCACCGTGGTGCAGCCACTCGACGCAAGGTCATATAGAGTTCAGTTAGACTCTGGAAGTGTTATCAGGAGAAACCGCAGGCACCTCAGAAAGGCTCATGATGCAAACCCTACAGTGACTATGAGCACAGATGCTGTCAGTTCGGATGGTACTGAACATACGGATGTTCCAGTCAGCACACCAACGGTCACTACATCCATAGCCAAACAGATCCAGGGAGCCATGCGGATGGACGCATAGTCGACTGTTGTCACGAGAGCTGGTCGAGTTGTAAAGGCACCTCAGTACTTAGACTATGTACGGTGATATTTTGGATAATGTTAATTATTGTGGGGGGAAAAGAAACAAAAATGTATGTTTGTGATATAGTTAAGAATACCCAGTAAAGTTTTCGAGTGTTGTTACTTAGGAAAAAGAAAAAAAAAAAAAAAAAAATGAGAAAGGATGTAACAATAGGAACTATTCTTATATATGCTGTTGCAGCAGGTGCCACTTTTAGAGTGTGCACCAGGAGAAAGCTAGCCCACGCAATCTGAGTTTGTAAGTGCAGTGTTTGAAGTTTATTAAACAGTTACTTTAGAACTGGGATTGTCTGTCTTTATTAAGAAAAAGAGACAGAATAAAACACAACCCATTGGACTAGTTTAGCACTAACATCACTGATATATAATCACGTGTAGCATGATTCTTACCTTTTTAAGAGTCAGTGCATGTTCAAGATACTGATCTTCATTCACCTGCCTCCGATCTATCTGTAGTTGCAAAGTGAAGTCCCTCACAGCCCACACAAAACTGGGGAAGAACTGAACAAACTGGGCGTCTTCTGCATCATCATCCTCGGCAGATGAAGCACTGGGGGCTTTGACCTTAATCCGTTCTGTCAACTCTGTGACGTATCTGCAGAGGTTGAGGAACAATGGCCTGCTGGAGATTTTGGGTTTAACTTACAGCCACTAAAATGTCTTCACGCTTCCTGGTTGTGACTCAAAACACAGTATGTTGTTCCACACATAGCGCTAAACAGTATCACCCACTCTTGTTCTATTTCAGCGTTTTAACGCAAAGGATCAAAGTAAATTATTACATCACAATGAGCAAATCCCACATTCTTTAAAGCCCTTTTACACAAACTACAACCAGAAACTGTGACTAGTGACCTATAAAGGCAGTTTTTTTGAAGTAAGCTTGTCTGGGATGGATACAGCTGTCATCAGCCAACCCTTCTTTGAGTTGAGCACACATTTTATTGTACTATAACTCAACAAAAGGATACTGGAGGTTTTCCACAGCTTGGTTGTCTATAGTGCCTCGACTGTTGTACACAAGAGTGCTGCTCAGCAAGATGGCAAGAGAGAAAATCCAGGCATCATTCTTCTGGTCACCCTGAAGAAGTTAGCCCACATCACCAGGTTAAATAAATTTAAATTTTATTAATTACAGTTAGAGTCCAGTCTGTTCATCTTTTGGTGTTCCCTGGAAACATGCAGATGACAATGTAAAAGAATAAAAAACAAAGTTCTTAAATGACACCAAAAACACTGGTTGCAAATACAAAATATAGAAAAATATGCAAGTTAAATTTTGGTAATACTTTGAATTCAAAACTGTTTCATTTCTTCTTGGAACAGTGTCTTGAAAGTGTTGAACTACTTGCAGGTGGATACTGCAGCACTGGTCAAGCAAAGACTCTAGTTTATAAAGAAACTGAGGTGTTGAAGGTCTATGTGAAAGGCAGATTTTCAACACCTTGTCCAAATGATCAACGATATTCACATTTGGCAACTTGCCGTGACATGGAAGGTATGCAACTTCATGCTGGTATTCATGAGAAATAAATTCTGAACCACCTGAAGTGCATGTATGGAGCCACTGTTGCTTTGGTATGAAAACGCAGTAAAGAAACAATGTTTGCACTTATACAAAGATAAACTCTTTGACATACACAGATTCCCATAGGATGGACACACAAACAAATACAGAAGACAAACTATATATAGGAAGTTTGCAACAGATGTTGTGGCATTAAGAAACTCTCTGGTTTCAATCCAAAAACTAACTTGTCCTGATCTCTGCAAGTGTAGAATACAACTCATTACACCATACTGCTTTGTTCTCCTGCTTGGACCTCCAATTCTCATGTGTTTGCTTCAGAATGGGTTTTATAAATTTATCAGAAGTTCAAGAAATTTCCAAATGACAGCCCTGCCTAGATTTTGGGAAGTGCGTGACATCTGCCTTCCGTTTTTCTACTGCGACATTTCCTCATTTGAAATAGACAGTCATCGTTTTCATCATTGCTTCCCTGGCAAAATTCAAACAGTAATCAGCCACCCATTAATTTTGAAACTTGTACAGTTATTGCCACCATGTTACTGAGTACAGAGATTAGTGACACCATGTGATCTTTACAGTTACACTTTGGCTGATGCTACATTATGTTCTGAACCTCCACTGCCCCTTGTTTGCTAAAGCCACTTGTTTCCTGATACTGTAACATGGCTCCATTAGTATAAATAGGTGTCAGCTTTGAGGCTACGGAATGTATCATATTTAACCATTGAAACGAATGGTAATGTCCTAGACTGATGAGAAGTCAATTTACAAATGGAACGTATTATTCTCGCAAGATGACGAAAGACTACAAAAAGGTGTTGTTTGTCAGACCTCTTTCACAGCTGACACACTGATAAGTGTCCTTCATCTTAAATGTGACATGCATGTAGGTGGATTTGTAATCAATACTCCCCCCCTATTATTTTTGTAGCTTCTGTGCTTTTGTTTTTATTTCTTTTGTTCGGTATTTCACGACTGCCCATGTGTCAGAAAAGTGTTTCTTGGAGATTTCGAGCAGAAACTGGTTGTGTGTAGTCTGACATGTATAGATTACTAACTTATTTTTATTTTTGATTTAATGTTTACTAAAAAATATATTATGATCAGTTCCTCACCTTCTCCACATCTCCTAGTCCCTCAGTGTCCAACAGCACCAGAGTGTGGCCCTCTTTCACTGGGTGAGGCACACACCACATCCAGATGCCTTTGGTCTTGGACTGTACGGTGGCTCCCAGGGCAAATCCTGCTGGGAACAAAGAGACTCTTCAGAACAGAGGAATAATCACTGTAGAACAAGAAAAGGCATGGGTATACCCATGTTCATAGTTTTACGAGTGGAAATCAGTCCCACCTTTCCTCTTGACAGCCAGCTTGTTCATAAGGTAAGACTTGCCAGTGCGGTACAGTCCTACCACTGCCACAACCACCACTGGCTGATTGATCCTCATGAGATACTCTGTCGCTTCTTGAACCACTCTGAGGGTCCCATCAATGTTTTCAATCAGACACACTGGGGACTCCATGACTGTCACTATTGGCGCCCGCTATCTTGACCTGCAGTGACTGAACCATAAAATGGCATCTTTATTTTTAAGAATCAAGGGAACAATGCAATAGATGATGTGATGGACTATCATTTGGAAGACCTTTGGATAAATTCTTATTTCCTCAGTATAAAACATTTCCCACACCCCTTCCAAGTTTTGTCATTTAACCACTAAATGTGGATTTTAGAATTGCATAGCAGGACACACTAATACAGTCTAGTCCAAGTCATCAAGTTTGTCCACCAGTCTTTATTCCGCAAGACAAAAACTACCACTTGACCTACATTCCACCCGCTCTTACTCTATAAATTACACTATCCACTTCCTATCACTGAACCCCAAAATTAAGAAAAGTTCCTCTTTGTTCAATGACATGAGCCATAAGGTGGTTTGACTTAAATTGTACATTGCATATATTTTTAATTGCTTAAGATAGGCCTAGATTAAAATAAGCTGTCCTTTTCCTTTCACTTGGATTTAGGACTTTTTCTGAAGCTCAGTTTCCACCATTTTAACTGAGATGTGGAAGGAAGAATGTTTCTTATTTAACAGCAGCAGATGTTAAAGTTCTTCAAAATCCAGTAATAGCTGATATAAATCACTGCCAAGTAATTTAGTAAAAAAGCTGTCGTGTTGATGTAATGGGGAAAATGGAGAAAAATGTGTCTGCTTAAGAAATAAATGTAAACTAATATCATGTCTTAGTGAAACTGAAAGTACTTGGCGCATCCAAAACATGACACAATGGAGGGCTATTAAATTATTTACACGGTCCATAGATTTTTACATATATATATATGTATATACATATACTCGTATTTTTTTGAAGATCTATTGCCAATATTTCAGAGACGCTCCGTTTTGTGTGTGTGTGTGTGTGTTGATAGGTACTTTATGCTTCAGCAGTTCCGATAGTAGAAATAAAATTACATTAATAAAAGATGTTGCTTCTTACTAAGCTGAAATTCAATGCCAGCGGCAATTTTCCAAACATGTTGTGGAGACTGAGTCAGTAAATTATACACATACAACATGTTCATGTTCATATTCGTTTAGTGCACACTGGAGAGATGTCCGAGTCCGGCCACAGTCAGCCTGGCATGTACGGCCCGGGACGGAGGAGGAGGCGACGCCAGAATCGAGAGCCGGGCCCCCCTGGACAGAACCTGTCTGGGCCGGGCAGGGAGCGGGAATATGTGCCTCGGGAGCGGAGGGTGCGTGTTAACACATAGCACTGCACTCACGGAGCAATAGTGAAAAACAGCCCAGTAGTATATTAGTAGTACTCCCAACACCGACTTCAGAGTCATCTTTAACGTCCACGTGCTCAGTGGCTTGGTGCCTAGCTGGATACATAGAGTGTGTATTGTTTAGATGATATTCTCTTCATGCTTGCTTTGGCTATATAGAATAAAAATTATCATCATTATTATTATCATCATCATCACTGTTACACTGCATAAGATGGAATTCTTGTAATCGATCATTTAATCACTTGTAACACTTTGCAACCCCTCTTTCTGTCGAACTAATAAATTGTCTTGTGTTATTTACATTTACACTTCATTTAGTAGATGCTTTTCTCCAAAGCGATGTACATCTCAGAAATTATTATATTATTAAATTGTTATTATTAATGTGTACTCACTGAAATCACGGAAAAGTCGTGAAATAATACTGTCTTTCAGTAGAGTGCTGTGTGATTTGTCACTTGAAGTTTTACACGTATAGGTAAGGAAAATTTTTAGCACTGTCATTAAAGCTTTCTTTCAGGACTTGTGAGAGATGAAGGTTTTACACTGTGATAAAAAATCACAAGGATTTTAGAGGGATGCTTGTAGGTGTCAACATTTAGACGACTGAGAAGCCACAGCACATGTGGGGATGGGGGGCTGCTCATGTTTTGTCATGCATGGCATCAGCAGTGCTCATATTTTAGCTTGAAATCTTTGTTTTTATTAGGTGTTTATAGTAATTGTCAGTGGTGCCTCACAGTTAGATTACATACATTTACGTTTGTTTATTTATTTAGCAGACACTTGTCATGGATTGTTCCGAAAGGAAGCGGCAGACCCAAGTGCAGAACGGGATTCGGGGCTTATTCAGGGAAATTCAAGAGAGATGGTCAAAGGACAGGCAATCGGTCTTCGAGGTGCGAACGCTGTTACAGGGAGAATCCAAAAGGCAAGGTCGATACACAGGCAAGCGGTCGATGATCATAAGGAGGTACAGGAAAGTAGAAGCAGGGGACGGATCAGGAAGGAGTAGAGCAAGAGGCTAGGAGGTCGCTAACAACAAGGCTGAACAAGGTTCTGCATCAGCTCCTGGTCTGACGCAGCCTTTTATGCCCCAGTCTGCGCCGCGCCCCCGGTGTTCCGCGTCGGCTCAAGGATGTGGGCGTGGCAACACTTTTCTCCAAAGCAACTACTCTGTGTAGTGTTATCAGCCCACACACCTTATTCACCAAGGTGACTTACACTGCTAGATACACTACTTACACTGGGTCACTCATCCATACATCAGTGGAACACACACACTCTCTCTGTCACTCACACACACACTATGGGGGACCTGAGCAGCATGTCTTTGGACTGTGGGAGGAAATCGGAGCACCCCGAGGAAACCCACACGGACACGGGGAGAACATGCAAACTCCACACAGACTGAGCAGAGACTGAACTCATGTCCTCTCGCACCATTGGGGCTCTGTGAGACAACAGCGCTACTCACTGTGCCATCGTGCCACCTGCTTTACGCTTGTTCATGCATCGGTTTGAATCCAGCTCATGGTGTATGGAGTTTGCATGTTCTCCATGTTCTTGGGGTTATTCGCACCCAAATACATGCAGACGCACGCACGCACACACACACACCGTCTGCAACTGCTTGTCCCACATGAGGTCGCGACACAGGGTGAAAGGCTGGAGGGGGAAGGGACACACAAAGGACAGGATGCCAGTCCATCGCAAGGCACCCCAAGCAGGACTCGGTCCAACCCACTGTGCCATCGTGCCCCCCCAAATGCATGCATTTAGTAAGAAAATAGCAAATGACATTTTTTTTTACCCTCCCTTAGCAAAGGACAGAACTTACCTTTTCCTTCCTACAAATTACATGTACTCATAAGTCTGAATTCTTGTAATGTGTGTTGTTTATGTAAGGCAAGCCTGTATTTGGTTCTTTGTTGATGGGTGCCCGCTCGTAAGTTCCTGTTGTATTTGCTAAGCAATGGAATAGACCAACTTTTCACTTTGTCAACAGGATGCCAGTGAGGAGCCACTGGGGCCTGTCTTGCAGAAGACCCCAATCACCTTAGCAAAGCTCCCAGCAGAAAGGGTAAGGTACGCAGTTTGTAGACAGTTGTGGAAATGATCTTAATGATTTTACACGCACACTGAGTGAAACAGCTTGTCCCAAGTGTGGTCGTGGCAAACCAGAGCCTAACCCAGCAACACAGGGCGCAAGGCTAGAGGGAGAGGGAACACACCCAGGATGGGATGTCAGTCCGTCACAAGGCACCCCAAACAGACTCAAACTCCAGACCCACCAGAGAGCAGGACCTGCCCCCCCCCCCCCCCCACTGTGCTACCAACTTAGCAGAATTCATAATTATGCTGAAAAGAACTGAAACGGCAGGGAAAAAGATATGAGAACCAGTGGACTGCCAGGTGACAGCTGAAACTACATCATATGACACATTATGTGCAACATCCAGGCAGTTTTTTTCTTTGAAATCCATTCTGTTCTTATTTGTATTTCTGTATAGCATCGTACAATTTTAAGGTTGTGTTCAAGCTCAGAACTGGCAGCTCTGAAAACACGGAAGGATGCATGTACAAACTTGCTGTGTTCACCTTGTGTTTTTCCAGTGTTCCTGCAGAACACAGCAAAGATGGAGTTGTCAACAAAACCTGAAGAAAATGCACTTCGTGGTAGACAAACTAATGGCTCACTCTCACCTAACATACAAAGGTGAGGCAGAAAGCTATTCCCAGACTCAACATTGTCCTGTGTTTGACTCGGCCCTGTAGGAGTTCTTCACGTTATGAGCAAGGTTGTGAAGTGCTTCAGTGAATTGCAGTGTTCACTGTAGGTATGATACAACATATGTTTTCAGGCACGTTATCAATGCTCGACTAACATCTTCCCTGGCCTGGGAAGGGATTACTTGGAAACAGAAGTCAACTTGTTTCTGCTGCCGGTGCTAGAGACGGAGGCAGAGGATGGCTTAACAAGAGCAGGTCAGAAAAGTTCTGTTGTCTGGGGGCCTGGAAGTGGCTAACAGTGTAACAACACTTCCGTGTGTGGTAAGTATATTTTTGCATGTGCTCAGTGGGTTATGTCCCCTATGTATATAACATGGTTCTGCTTTGGTCACCAGGGTCAGGTGTGGTCCCACTCTTCTCTCTGCTTCCTGGGTACAGGGGGCATCCCAGCTTCTCCTCAATCATTGCCAAACTGCGCAGCCAAGTCTCAGCAGTGTCCCACCTGCTGCCAGCTTTCCCACCCCATCCTCACAGAGAAAAACTGGTAAGATCAAAAAAATGAGATTTATATTGCTTTTTCATAAAAATATGAATAATAAAGTCATGAATTAACTAATTTTAAAAAATTCTTTGGCAGTCTCCCAATCTGCATTGTGTAGCTGTAAAAAGTAATACTGACATGTTTGAATTAAAATTGTGATAAGATATTGTGTCTTGCTTAAAATTTTCATAGTTCCTTGTTTTGGATCTGGCAAGGTTCCACTATGCAGCTTGGAGCCAGGATGGGGTTGAGAAGTCTGTGGTGAAAGACATAGTTACACTTTAAAAATTAGTTTAATTCTTTGATCTTTGGAAGCACCTGTCCCAGTTGTACCTGGACACAGGAACAAGTTTAGTACAGTGGGATAGTGTTATAAAGCAGAGCATAAGAAAAAGCTAGAAGCCTCTCTCAACCAGCCAAGAAACACACACATGAAATGTTATTAGTGTGGTCATCACTATTTGCTTATAAAATCAGTGCTGCTTGCTCACGTTTTCCTATAGGCAAGTGATGTGGTCATCATGTCCGCAGTCACAACATTGAAGCAGGAAGTATTCTTTCAGGGTCTAGTCATGTCATGAAGAAAAAAAGGAAGTACTTGCAGGAGCATACAGCTTTTGTAGATAATATCCATGAGACATTCACATACTGATCAGGAAAACAAACCCCTTCATCTGTCCAAAAAATAAAGTATTACTCATTTCTCTTACAGTTCTTTGCTGGATTTCAGGAGTGAATATAATAGGATGACTTGTACTGGAGTAACAAGCTTTTACTTGAACAATGTTTTAATTTGTGGATTAGTTTTGAGAGTATCCTTCAGTTGTAGTTGGAGGACGTAACAGCATGTCTTTTAAAGGATCTAATTAGAAGAATGAAATCCTTTATTACATCAGTAGTAGTTCCTCTTAATGCAGCTTTCCTTTTGGAAGACTAAGTGAAAGAATCAGATATTGTATTCCATGTAATTGTACTGCATTTGTCTTGTGGTGGAACAGGAATGTGTTTCATTAAAGGCTAAAATGTATATAAAATTATTAAATGCATGGTCAAAACCTTTGAATATTTTCCATTTAGTAAATTTTTATCAGTTTTATATTTTGTAACTAGCATGGGTTCCAATGGCCATGCAATCTTTTCTGAAGGCTATGCAAATTAGCACAGAATCTTTCCTCCCTATAATTCCAGGAAAAAAAATTGAACTTTTCACTCTACTTTTGTTTCTGGGTGGTTCAAGCTCTGATTTGAAGAACTATGTTCCAGAGTGCAAAAATGTGCCTATGCTTGTTATGAGTCTGTATGTCTATCCACAGGCATGTACAAATTGTTGCGTTTCTGTAGGGCATCGCTTTTGTGGATAAGACTGAAAAAAACGGTAGGTGGTGGCAAATTTGCTACTGGCATTGTGAACCAGTGTGGACAAACAGGCATGTGCTTATGCTTTGGGTATTGGCTTGTGGGAGCACAAAGGAATCTGAGACAAAAAAGATTTGGCCGTGCTGTAGAAAGATCCAGATTAAGATACACCTGGCATGATCGGCATTGTCTACAACTGCTTGTCCCAAGCAGACTGCAGCAAGCTGGAGCCTACCCAGTAACACAGGGCAGGGGGACACACCCTGGACAGGACACCAGTCCATTGCAAGACACTCCAAGCAGGGCTCGAACCCTCGACCCACCATACACCAGGCACAGGCCAAATCTGCCATGCCATACTGTACCCTGCCACTCCACACCACTGTCCCTCAGGCATGATATAAATATATTCAATTTGTTCAAGAATTAACACATTAATAATAAATGGTATGTTTGGAAATATTATGCTCAATATTAAGAGTGCAGTAATATAATCCTGAATAACTCCAGCCAGATGTGCAACCATACTTCAGGTAAAAATGGAGATTTGGAAAGGCAGAAGATAAGGATTGCAATAAATTCTGTGGTTACAAAGAAAAGCATCTTGGAGGTCAGTGCAGTAGGCTAATGTGCGCTTTTGGCTAGACAGCTGATGAAAATACAGTACACAAAATCAGTTAGAGCTTTGTCAGATAGCACTTTGCAAATTTGTGTTGTCACATTGCATAATATTTAGTTCTCTGAAGTCCCTGACCAAGTGGTCAGGTGTTAGTCGCATTTCTAAACAGATCTAACAAGTACTGCAGGTGCTCAAGAAACCTCGGAGCTCTACATATACGAATTAAATGCGCCATCATTTGCACTCTTTCAGAAAGACAATGTCAAGACAGAAGAGTTTTGTCTCAAATTCTGACAATCATTTTGGAGACGCTAGTGGTAAAAACACACACACACACACACACACACACACTTCAGAACCGCTTGTCCCAAACGGGGTTGCGGGAAACCGGAGCCTAACCCGGCAACTCAGGGCGGAAGGCTGGAGGGGACACACCCAGGACAGGACGCCAGTCTGTCGTAAGGCACCCCAAGTGGGACTCGAACCCCAGACCCACTGGAGAGCAGGACCGCGGCCCAACCTGCTAGTGGTAAACTTTCACATCAAATACAAACATGGGGGGTAAGACAAACAGCAGACTTACTGTACAGTGCCAAACTGTCATGCCATTATTTGTTTTCTGAGACTTTGCAAAATTTTCCCCTTATGACTTAAAGTGTAAAATCATAAGTGTGATAAACCAATGGAAATACAATACAAGTTATGGCATAGCTTCTGAGGCATGTTATTTAGGCTGGACACAGACCTGGTGAATGAATGCACCCATCCCTTGCCTAACCTCCTGCTATGGTACCCTTGAGCAAGATATTTACTATGAATTGGAGAGATGTGGGCACACATGAACAGGTCAACCTACTGCTGTTGCCAGAGCTATAAATGAAGGGAGAGGATAGACTGGACAAATCAGGAAATTGTAGTTCTGTAGCTTCTTGGGGTCTAACAGCCTTAGTGCCTGATGTGCCAGTTAGCAATGTTACTGTGTATGCTATGTTCGCATGTGCCTTTTGGGTTATGTGGCTGTATGTTGATGGCAAGGGTCAGGTGTGGTTGCTCTCTTCTCTGTGCTCCCTCGATAGTGTGTGTACCCCAGCCTCTCTTCACTGGCTGTCAAACTGCACAACATTCCACATTAAAACTACCAGTTCTGCCACATCATCATCATCACTAAGCACTAAGAGGCCTGGTCATTTGAAAAATCTAATATCAGCATGAATGATAAAATTATCTTTGACAGTAGGCACAAACACATCACCTTTGTAGTGGTGTGTTTTGTGTCTTACTGGGTTCCACCATCTTGCTCAGATCTGGGATGGGGTTACGTTGTCCTCTGAACCCTTGGAATAGAACCACATAATTATTTAGTCATAAAGTTGAGGTGCTCTCAGATTTAAGAAAAGTAAATTTTGCCTCTGGATTAATTGGGAGGTTGGGCTGCTTTACCATTATCTCTTAATGGAAAAGAAATACATAATCATCTCCCAGATTAAAAAATATCACCTGAAATAAAAAATGAACCAAAGTAAGTTGTATTTTATGAAGGACTAAGTTTTACAGAGGTACTTTAAAATCATTCAGTATACAGATTTTAACATGTATAATATTTGCATGAAAAATTACTGAATTCTATCACATTATCCAAATTATTTTTACTCTACCATGAATTCTATAGGTGAATGAATAGCTTTTGGACCATTCATGTCACCTTCAAAGTTTGACTTGGAAAACCACAAGAGAAACTTTATGTAAGGGTATTCATATCAAAGGTTTTATGATTTGAATAATATGTGCATGCTTACAGAGTTCATTTCTAAAAGCTGGTATTGAATCTATTTTAACTGCAGTTTACCAGAATGTGATTGACCAAGATTGTGAATGTAAGCAGGAAGAATGTACAGTAGTTTTAGTGATGGAAGAATCATAGGGTCTACCTGCTTTGCACAGTGAAACATGTTAGATTGTGAATAAAATACCTGTTAACAAAATGAGTGTGAAGAAAAAAGCCATTGTATTGCCACGTCAGCACTACCGACACAAGCCGCACCTGGGAACCAGTCAGGACGGGGTCATAAAAGGCAACGCCAGAACCAAGTTTGACACGGAACCTTGTTCGCCTTAGTTCTCGCGAGACACCTGCATGACTGCCCCGCTCCTTGCCCGGTTTCCCCGTTCCGAGCCCAGTTCCCATCTACCTACATGGCTTCCCAGTTTAGCGACTCCTTGCATCCCTACCGACTTTGCTTCCTGGATCACCCCTCTAAACGACGTATGCAACAGACTCTCGTCCCTCCGGAATATCTCGACCTGGCAGGAGTGTTCAGTCAGACGTGGGCAGCAGAGCTCCCGCCTCATCGACCTCCTTCCAGGTACCACACCACCGCGCAGCCGAATCTATCCCTTGTCACGCCCTGAACTCCAGGCTTTACAGCAGTACATTTCTGAAGCCCTTGCATCTGGTATAATACATCCTTCCACTTCACCTGCATCTGCCGGGTTTTTTATTGCAAAAAAAAAAAAAAAAAAAAAAAAATGGGGGGGCTCCATCCCTGTATAGACTACCAAGGCTTAAACATAATAAAGTATCTGCACCCCATGCCCTTGATCACTGTAGCCTTAAAACAAGTCTGTCATGCCCAATGGTTCACTAAACTAGATCTGTGCAGTGTGTATAATCTTATAGGGATAAGTGGAAGATGGCTTTCAGCACTACCATGGGGCATTTCGAGTATCGAGTCATGCCTTTTGGGCTCGCAAATGCACCCAGCGTCTTCCAGGCATTCGTCAACCATGTCCTAGGGGACCTGGTGCAGAACGGGGTCCTTGTCTACTTAGACAACATCTTGATCTACTCCGCATCCCTGTGATCCCACATCCAACTGGTCAGGAGAGTGCTGCAGAGGTTGCTCCAGCATCGCTTGTTTGCGAAGCTAGAGAAGTGCGAGTTTCATCAGAAACGGGTCTCCTTCCTTGGCTTCATACTCTCCAGCGATGGCATAGCTATGGATCCCCGGAAGGGACAGGCCATCCTAAAATGGCCTTATCCCACTAACACTCTCCAGCGCTTTGCTAACTTTTATTGCCGATTCATTAGAAACTTTAGCACCATTGCTGCCCCGTTAACAGCCCTGACTGCCACCAAGACACCCCGACTACCGTGGACCCAAGAAGCCCAACGTGCTTTCGACGACCTCAAGCAGGACTCGAACCCCAGACCCACCAGGGAGGAGGACCTGGTCCAACCCACTGCACCACCACACCCCACCTATAGAAATATATTTAAATTACTTATCACTGCCCTGTTACATGATGATCATTTTATTTGCTTTTAAAGCTGAAATTTCAGGAGTCCCCTCATGTCAAACTTAGTATTAAATGCTAACTTGGTTGTAATATGCAAATTTTAACAGCAACTCAATATCTGACATGCATGTCACTAAATGTGGTTGTGTAGTCAAAATTCCTAGTTTTTAAAAGGAGATAGTGACTGTCTTGTAAACAAATACTTAGGTAATAGTGATTGCATTTGACAGTGAAACAGCCTCATTTGTGTTGCAAACACTAAATGTAGAGCTATATTTTGGTTCATTTGTGTACCCCCCTGTGCACTGCAGTTTAGTAAACTTTCTACTCCAATTTAGTCTTAATTTATTTCCTTCCTTCTTTAAGAGCTTACCATTTTATTATTGCTTGACACTGTTTGGAGAGTGGAAATATTTGGGCCTGTCCATGAAGTCCCGAATGCATCCCCATCTTAAAAAAGAACCCCCCTGCTTTACAAACTCTTGGTATAGGAACTGTTTTCATTATGGCAGTACTCTGGCAGCTGTATAGCTTTCATTTCCAAGGGGTTTTAGACATCCACATAACTAAAATCACTGTCATGGAAACAATGATTTTTGAAAAATATTAAAATTCACTTGTTTTACTGGTGCTTACATTTACACAGCTGGCTATTTTTTTGATTAATTTAAGATCAACACCACTCAAAGATAGGGTAGCAAAAGGTGGAATTTAACCCCCCCCCCCCCCCCATCCTTCAACAGGAAGAAGGCACTAAACCACTGCCCTACCTACTGCCCTGTAATGTAAATAAGTTCTTTGGATTCAAAAATGCAAACTATAAAAGTATGTCCAAAACTACCTTGATAAGCTGCAAGTAATTTCTGAAAGCACTGCCTGACATCTTGAAAGTCACCAGTTGACCTAACATAGTAAGACATGTGATGCAATTAATCTTAGGCCTGCTCACACCACTGTAGACAGTCTCTCCCAATTTTAAAAAGCTAATGCATTCCTGGGAATGCCTTTATAACAGGAATCCTCATGACTTGAAGACAATTACAATTGTCAACTAAGTTAATGCATTCCTAAAACCCAAAACTAATAGGCATTTATGCCAGGTGGCACAGTGAGCAGCACTGCTGTCTCACAGAACATGGGTGGAGTGAGAACATGGGTTTGATCCCTGCTGTGTGGAATTTGTATGTTCTCCCAATGTCTGCATGGGTTTCCTCCCAGTCTGAAGACATGCTGTTCAGGTTCACACAGTGTGCAAGTGACAGAGGGAATGTGTTCCACTCATATAGGGATGAGTGATGCATTGTAAGTAGTGCAAGTCACCTTGGTGAATATGGTGCGTGAGCTGATGACACTACATAGAGTTCACTGGAAGTCACTTTGGAGAAGTGTTAAATGAAAAATATGAACTAGCATTTAAATGTCTGGGAGCTAGGATTCAACTGGCTGGCACTTCTACTATTGGTGTCTATTGTCATTTCTAAGGCAAGGGAGGAACAGAAGTGGTTTGTAAGTGCCAGTGCTGCATTCTGTGCAAGGGTGGAAATACAAACATGGGGTAAAACATGCAAACTCTCCCCCTCCTAGAGAGGAACTCCTCCAAAAGTCTGAATACATGTTTCAGGTGACTGGGGACTGCTTGTAGCTGCAAGAATGGGTGCAAAATCCAAGTTTGTTCCTAGGAAACACTTTGTAAATTGAAGCAGGGTATTAAAAGAATCTTTGTATAGTTGAATTCATATCCTAACCCAAATGAATCTGATCATTTGATGATTTACAATACATTTCTTTCAAAGCAACTAAATACTGCATAGTAGACATTATCCCAGGTGACTTGCAATGATAGATAATCACCCACAGTCACTCAGTTGTACTCCAGAGCAATGCATGCTCTTCCAGTCATGCGCCCAAGAGTGTGTGCACACACACAGGGCAATCTCGAGTCACCAGATCACCTATAAAACATGCCTTTGAACTGTTTGAGGAAATAAATTGCAACAATGACAGGCTACACAATATTGTACCTATTGAGACTTGTGCACTTTTACAGGAGCAATTCAGGTTAAGTGTTGTATTAATTTTGAAGCATTAGCCAGAATTCAAACCCACAGCATATAGTATAAAACAATGCTGCATCACTTGTTAGAAACATGTAATGAAATCCCAAGAAAATTCACTGTCCATACCCCTATGCTACATGTAGACTCAGATAAAACAGTAAGAACTTGATGAAGGCTCTTGTCTGCTACTACAACTGCAAAGAAGTTTCGTGAGTCAAAGCAGCCTCCTGGACAGGAGTGCCATTCAACGAAGTTTTGAGAACACATGCACGATTCTGAAGTTGCTGCCCTTTCTCTGAAAGACAGTGGGTCCATTATAATTCCAGTTATTACCAGTAACTGGATTTGCAGTTATTGGACTTGTAGCATCTTACACTTTTGCGCTTCTACGGAAAAGAATTTATAGACAACCTTATAAGACTTTCTTGCCAATAAGAACAAATTGAACAGAACTGAATAGTGCCGTATTGTCACGCTTACTGGAGTCACTCATGAACACACTTAATATACTGTAGTAATGTAAGGACCCGCGCTACTGTGTTTGAGCGGGAAATTTGCTTATTGTGACTGGTTGGATTTAGGTGACGTACGGGGAATATAAGGGGGTGACTGCGTCTGCGGGGGGAGAAAGCAGAGAGCCTCGAGGCGCTAAGCAGGCTGGGAAAGCTGGTTTGAGACGCAGGTCCTTGCGGAAACTGGGTCTTCCAACAGAGCATTAGTTCCCTATTTTCGGGTGTTCAAATAAACGTTCACAATAAACCCTTCTTGGGCGTCCTTCGCCTCATCCAAACCCAGAGTGCTGGGCGCCACAGTATCATATCCGATTTGGGATATACGCAACTATAATTGATCTTAGAGAAGCCAAAGTAGGAGAAAGAACTGAACGGCTGAGCAAAGCGCGGCGTTTCATAATTCATGAACTCACCAAAACACCCAATACAGACGCCTGGAGTGATTGAGGGCAGGAGCTGACCGTCTCACTTCAAGCACGAATATTAACTGCTTTCAGTGCAGTCTCAGTATCACGCTTGGCACCCCTTTCGGGGGGGACGCTTTCAAAAAGTTAATTTATCGTACCACGCCCATATCCATTTCATGAAAATGATGGAATCAGATCATCTAAGAAACAAACATTTAACAGACCACCCATCTCCTGCTTGTTTTAGTGGTGTTCATGGATCGATAGAGACATACTAACCATAGTTTAAGCACAACGGGAAACAGAACTAATTTTTACTGCTGGAATTAAATGTGAAAGTGTCGGATATATAGAGACGACCAGTGAAAGGAATCAAAGCACACGAAGAAACTGCTGCTTTTCTCGAATGTTGAAAAATGTATATTGCATAATTTATAAGTTACGTATGTATCATTATAGCGTCCACTTAATTTCCATCATCATAATGAAGAAGTCTTTTGCGGTGTGATAGCCACCGCATACATTAGCCAGAGAAATTCTGCACTCTTAATATACCGTGATATAGTTCAAACACGTTGTAAGAACCGAATGACAAAGTAGGGCAAATAGTTACAATAAATACTAGCCACCTCTTTACCAGAATAGGTAAAGAGAGACCCGTAAGAACACAGCAGAGACAAAGGGAATGTGCCAAAAGTCGAGTTAAAAGCTTCACAACTTTAATTTAGCTTTTCAAAAGTTTTAGAATTTGGGTGTTTGACACTGATGATTACCAACACACACCGTCTGAACCGCTTGTCCCATACGGGGTCGCGGGGAGCCGGAGCTTAACCCGGCAACACAGGGCGTAAGGCTGGAGGGGGAGGGGACACACCCAGGACTGGATACCAGTCTGTCGCAAGGCACCCGAAGCGGGACTCGAACCCCAGATTCACCGGAGAGCAGGACCCGGTCCAACCGACTGAGCCACCGCGCCCCCACTTTGATTATTAAAGTAAATCAAAATATGTTTTGCTGAAGGTATGCTGCAGACATACAATTACTAAGAACAAGTAAAAACCCGATAATAGAGCAAAGGTAGACCTACACTCAAATATAGACACGTAGATTAAGATGAAGGTCAGAGCAAAGACTAAAACGAATGCGTCGATTTACAGATTTCTTTTTCGATTTACTGGTAGGATTTGGGTCCCGCCTAAATCAGAGGGGAGACTGAATTCTAACTGAAATTACTACGCGTTATGCCATGTGTTCACTTTCAGTGAAAGGGAGTGAACGTTTAGTTCTTTTATCGTGCTGCATAACCAATAGTCTTTTAGTAGGCGTGACTCAAAGAACCATTATATAAGAATAATTGTAAACACTACAGTTTCCAGTAAAACGAAGCTTAAGATGCGCTTCTTCCGATATCGCGCCCTTTCGTTACTCTTCAGCCTTTTTACTGGCTAATCGGCATGACTGTCGTATCAGTCTTTTCACTTAACGTTTCCGGAGAATGCGATACCCCAGCTGCATTTAATCGACAGATACATTGATTTCTTATGGTGGACTAGCCTTTTGCCTGATGCTTTCGGGATAGGCTCCCTACCAAGGAGATCTTGACGGAGAAGCTTATAATGATAGTATTTTGATACAGGCAAATGCGGGGCTTTTGTAATAAGTTCCGGCGGGAAGAGTTCTAAGACGTGAACAAATGTGTCAATTTGTACTTCAGATGACATCTGGACATTTGTCGATTCATACAAAGAGGTGCTTAAAGTGTTCAGGACTTGCGGTCATTTGGGTGATTTCAGCAGCGTGAACATTTACACTGAAAGAAATAACCCATTATCACATTACAGATAAGATCTTAGAAACGTCAAGAACATTTAATTTTAGAACCCTGCCTTTGTTACAAAACTTCACTTTTACATTGAAAAAGTAACTAGGGAGCAAAAAAGATTAGCTATAGTACAATAGCAGTTTGTGACTAGTTTTTCTAGGCAGAAATAGTGATCAGGCAAGCTTTGCAACTGCTATGATTTCAAATGTACAAAGTATATTATGGCACATATAAATCTTAAAGCAAATTAACCTGAACTCTTGGACACATCTGAAGTCTAAATGAAAAGTAAAATATGGTATGTGAACAACAAATGCTTATTTAATGCAGTTTCTCTCTCACACACACACACGATACTATCACCTTACAACTTAAGGCAGCTATGCTGCATAAGGAATTTGTTGGAGAATTTTGCCATTTTGTAATATGTAGAGGTACTTGAAACATTTCCTTTTTCTGGTACTCAGTGAGGCACCATCAACTGCTGCAAAGACAATGTTCACATATTTTAGACAAAAATAGAGCATAAAACATTTTGAACCATATCACATTCAAAGCTATTTTGTCATTTACATGAATGTTTTATACATATACTGCATATCATGCAGCTATACTTGTTTAGTATAGCATTGATTTGTGTCAAATATGCATTGGTACACCTCCTGCCATTTTCCCCACAAAAAATATTTGTGTTCTAAGGTTCAATGGAATGGTGAGCTACATGGCAATGTTCATATCTTAAGAGATATGAGCTCCACTCTGAAGAGTGACTAGCAGACTGGAAATGAAACAAACTGCTGACAGAAGAACCGGTACTACATTTTTGGATCCTGCAAGATCAGTCAAGGCTCCAGAACATGTTCCAGCATCTCAAGCAGACACAGCTGCACCAGATCAAGGTGAGGCATAAAACCAGCACCACCACCTACAGAATCTCACAGGCTCCTGCAGTTTTCAAATTGCACCACAGATCAAAACCACCTTGTCTTCAACTTCACCTCACCCCAGGAACCACTGGGTTATTCTCTACAATTGTAACATCCAGCACATTGGCGACACCTGCCGTTTCCTAATGGCAATGAGTATAAAGGACAAGGAAGCCTGGATGCAGAACCTCATTTTGCCACCCTTGGTTCCTCTCTGGGAGTGTTAGTGAACCTTTCCCCCATATCAAGCTTTGCATTTCCTGACCACATTCTTTGTCTAGTCCTCTGTACTAGACTTGCTGATTGCCTGATATACAAGTTTGGCTTTATTAAACATCTTTTCAAGAAACTCTACTTGAGTCCATCCTCATTGAAGCAAAACCATGACAACAATAAAACCAGCACTTGATCCAACCTCTCATCTCCCCATGTCTTCAGATTATTAAAGATGGTTTCATCATATGTGCTAGAGTGGATTTCTGTGCATATCTTTTGAAGAAATAGTGGAAATTCCTTTCTACCTATTAAAGAAATAATCAGTTAGGGTGGGAAAAGTAGTGAGACCACAGACCTTGAGCTATATAGTTACAAAAGCCACTGAATGACTACACAGAGAATAAACAAAGTTACAATTAAATTGTGACACTAGCAAGGTAGAGAGACATATGATACCTGCTGAGAGGGCTTCAGCAATGTAGTGCGACATGGCCTGCTGTTCAGGTATCAAAAGAGGGTATACCCAGCCTCTGGGGGGTGTCACTCCAGAGAGGTGATCGATGGTACAGTCCCAGGGCCAATGTGGAGAAAGTACTGCTGCTTGTTCCTTACGGAACACCTCTGGTGAAACCAGGCAGTCAATGCCCCAGGTCTCCACAGTCGAGACACAGATGGCTTTGGAGTGTCCACTGCAATTCCTCTGCAGTGAGGCAGCCATGATCTAGCTGCAGGGGTTTAGATGCTTTCTAGGACAGGGAACATGTCTTGGGCAGGGCTCACAGCCCTGGGTGAAATTGTCAAGCATACCAGCAGTCTCAATAAACTCATCAAGCACCCACCTCAGCCTGAGTGTGCTCCAAACCTCCTTTTTATGCACCCATCGCCCAATCTGCCACAGGTGATCCTCGTTGCACCGAGGGGGGTGTGACAGCTGAACTGACAGTGGTTGATGAAATAATCTACAAAGTAAAGAAAATAGTTATATCCAAGATGTTGAGGAAAGAAATGTTGATAATGAATTACTAGGGACATGTGGGGATTGAAAAGTGTAGGTAGGTGAGGTAATTTACTGGCCCACAATCAATCATGATGTGACAGTTAAAATATCAACTTGTGCCAATGTCAAAAGTATCAGGGTAGAGGCAGGTAACCTAGCAGAACCACTTAAAACACCTAGTGCACCAGAAAGATCACACTAGAAGATAGAAGCTGACCTTTTCACATATAATCTAGTAGATTATCTCATTGTATCAGCAAAGATGTGTAAAGATAACACATGTGAACGAACTGGGGCTGTATTATTAGTTAGTGTTATGCAGATGCTTCTAATGTTTGACATAGTTTGGTTGTTTGAAATGTTTATTTGAAAAGTAGACGTGATCTTTCTGAAATGTTTAAATTTGCAAATTAATACATGAGGGGGGGGGGCGCAGTGGCGCCGTCTTTAGGACTAGTAGTAATTTAAAAGTAATTTAATATCAATTCAATTAACTTCTGTATATTTGATTTGTCAGAAAATGCGCCCTTCTGCGTCACTCCTCGGACGGGTATAAAAAGCGAAATAAAACGACTCACAATTGTGCACCACACGAACAACTTATGATGAAGCTTCTCTTCCAGCTCATGATCCTCACCTGTGCGACCTTCTCTACAGTAACATAGTACAGTTTGTTTCCGATTGTAAAGTAATAATGCGCATTGGTAACTTAAATTGCACGGGAGATGCAACAAACTAAGCACGGTATATTAAACAGTTAATTGCAAGTTTAATTTTAGATATAATAAATAAAATAACTAGCTTTTATACTTGTCGTTGTTGCATAACAGCACCAGTGAGTGTCACGAAAAGCTGAGTCTGGAGAATATGACAGAAACAGATGATGTAAAAATATAACTCGTGACTCTGAGTCACAATTACGACCACACGGACAAGTTATTAAGTATATTTCCAATTTGTGCGTTATTTCTTTGTTCTTTTAAAATAATGCTGCGTGTCAGTGACAGTGTCACTTTTACAGAACCTTTCCCACAATAGAAGTACGTATTAGCGGCTGAAAGCTGAGCATCTCTTGTCTCTTATGATGAGGTGTATCGGCGCAGCACATATTAAACCGACCAAATTCAACAGCAACTGCAAATGCAGTATCTCTCCCGCATTAAATTCAAATCGTTAATGCTTTTCCATCTCATGGAAATATGAACTCCAGCACAACCTACATACATGGAGCAGCTTTAAACATTGCTTGGCATCCTTAGACCTCGCATCCCTCAAGTTCTTCTGCCCCCCCACAACCCCATTATAAAAAAACTGCTGATTGTTGAACGATTTACCGATCATGAGCCATATTCAAAGATTTCGGAGCCCTAAAACCATGAAATGGCAACAGGTATAACCGGACTACCAGGACTGCTGCCTTCCCTTATATAATAAAACATTACGTTCGCCTTGACTGCTGGGAATGGCACCTTTAAAAAAAGATCTCATTGCAACAAACTGTGTTTTTCATGTATTTTTGCTTGAAATATTGTTTATAATTATTTAATTTCCTATTTTTAATATATAATTTCCATTAATAACAAAGAGATTTATTTCAGGTTATCCCCTGAATTGCTACCAATGCACATCTGACTCCAATGGACAATGCACACAGACTACAGTGAGTCCATCCTGTCCAAACACTTGTCAAAGTACAACAATGACTCTCTACGGAGGTAGTACTGCAGTGTGACACTGAGGGTGAAAAAGGGCAGTGAAAAGGGAATGCTCAAGTAAAGAAAGCACAATTGGTAACTGCTTGGAAACATTATGTGACAAATTTGTAAAATTTATGTTTATATTTATTAATATATATTTGTATGTTGCCTAGACTTTGAAAACAGTAGCTAGGAAAATCAAAGCCATTATATTTTTGTTTAATCAACCTTTTAACATGGTTACTCCATATAATAATTAATAGCATGTAGAAACTGATTGTAGTCCTTCATTATTTAATGTCAGCCCTTACAGTAACTTAAAATTAATATTTTCTTTTTCATCTAATTTTGCCTTTTTCAATCTGACAAACACAACTGTAGTGATCTGTGTGTTTGATTTTCAGGAAATTCTGTGCTGACTGAAACATCAGCAAAGTCCTGCACAACACCCCAACTGTGTATCTCTGATTCCATTAATTTTGGAATTGACAGGACAACAGTTAACACCAAGTGCTGTAGCACTGACCTTTGCAACAGTCAAAGCGCTCCTCGTATTTGTGTGCTTATGCAGACAAAAATCGGTCATATACATTTTATAGTGTACATGCCACGCCCACACCTCCGGGCCAACACGGAACACCTGTGACCCAACGCAGACCGCAGCATAAAAGGCTGCGTTGGACAACCAGCTGATGCGGAACCTTGATCTGCCTCCTCGTTAGCGACCTTCTCCAGCCATTTCCTGTTCCTGAACGCCTTCCCCGAACCCGTCCCTTGTTCCCCCGATCTACTGCCTCCTTCGGATTATCGACCTCTTGCCTGCACACTGACCTCGCCTTTTGGATCCTCCTTGTTACGACGTTCGCACCTCAAAGACCCTTTGCCCGTCCTCTGACCTCCTCTCTTGGATTTCCCCGAAGACACCACGATTACTGCTCTGCACTTGGGTCCGCCGCTTCCCTCTGACGCGACCATGACAGAAGGTTCCGCCTGTTATATGGATCCAGCGGAGCTGAACCATCTCCAAGCGGAGTTGGACTCGCGTGAAGCACGCTTGGCAGGTACGGAACAGACGCTGCACAACCTCATCGCCTCTTACAAGCAGGTGGTAAGCGTGCTGAATACGTCGCGTGCGCCCACACAACCCATTGAGAAACGCGCAGCCGGTCCTGCAGCGCCTGACTCGTCGAACGCCACTCCTTCTCCTTCACGCGGTTTCCACTTGTCTCCCCCGACCCGCTTTGACGGGACCCCAGCACAATGTGAAGGCTTCTTGCTTCTATGTGAGCTCGTTTTTTCCAGTATGCCCCCAGTTTACAGCACAGAACAAAGCCGGATCGCCTACGTCCTCTCTCTGCTCACGGGCAAAGCACTTGAGTGGGCGACAGCAGTCTGGACAAATGGCCTCCCCAGCACTTATGCGCAGTTCAAGAGCCGGTTCCTCGCCGTTTTCGGACTGGCTCAACCGGAGGAACAGCTAAGTGAAAGACTCCTGAATCTACAGCAAGGTAACCGACCCGTGGCAGATTACGCCCTAGAATTTCGTGTTCTCGCAGCACGCAGCGATTGGGGAGAGAAAGCCTTGTTGGCTAGTTTTCGCCGTGGTCTAAACCCATGCATCCGTGGTGAAATGGTGTTCCGAGGAGAAAGTTGGACCCTTGATCGGTTCATAGAAACCGCGGTAACCTTAGATAATCAGATCAGAACCCAGGGACCAGCCTCCGAACCGGCTCCAGAAAGATGCGGTCCCAAACAGGAGGAAGTAAAACCGATGCAGCTGGGGCTGGGGCGCCTGCCCCTCCCCGAACGACAGCGAAGACTACAAAATCGCCTTTGTCTTTACTGTGGTGACCCTAGTCACTTCCGTCTCCAGTGCCCGGTCTGCCCTGAGATCAAGGTGAGTGGCACCCTCTGTTGTAACCGCCTCGCGGTACCTGTAATGTTATCCTGGGGAGCAGGACAGGTACAGACGCAAGCACTGGTGGATTCGGGAGCAGCAGGGTGCTTCATGGACATTGGGTTTGCTCGGTCTCATAGCATTCCCTCCAAACCCATTGGGGGGCGTCCTAGATGGCCAGCCCCTCGGTAAGGGTTTTGTGGACCACCAGACAGCCCCTGTAACTGTGAGAGTAGGTGTATGTCACCAGGAAATGTTGAGTTTTTATTTGATTTCGTCTCCGGAGTTGCCCCTGATTCTCGGGTTCCCTTGGCTCTCCAAGCATGACCCAGTGTTTCAGTGGAGTACTGGGGAGTTGGTGGCTTGGGGACCCCAATGTGAGAGAACCTGCTTACAGCTACCCTGTCGAGCTACGTCTATAGAAGGCTCAGAATCGACACTGCAGGTGCCAGTTCCTCCCGAGTATCAGGATCTAGCGGAGGTTTTTAGCAAGAAACGCGCATCCGAGCTCCCACCGCATCGCCCGTGGGACTGTGCAATTGATCTCTTGCCGGGTACCACGCCTCCGCGTAGTCGCATTTACCCGTTGTCCAGACCCGAACAATCCGCCCTCCAGACTTATATCACCGAAGCCTTAAAGACAGGAATTATTCGACCATCCACGTCCCCCGCGTCTGCCGGGTTTTTTTTCATCGAGAAAAAGGATGGGGGGTTACGCCCCTGTATTGACTATCGGGGGTTGAATAATATTTGTGTGAAATATCCACATCCTCTGCCCTTGATCTCAGCCGCGCTTGAGAACATTCAGCAGGCGCAATGGTTCACAAAGCTAGACCTGAGAAGTGCGTACAATCTAGTCCGTATCCGGCAGGGTGATGAATGGAAGACTGCTTTCAGTACCACCCTGGGTCATTACGAATACCTGGTTATGCCTTTTGGTCTTGCGAACGCACCCAGTGTATTCCAGGCGTTTGTGAATCATGTGCTCGGGGACATGATCCACAAAGGCGTCCTGGTATATCTTGACGATATCCTGATTTATTCTGATACGTTGGCCAAGCATGTATTGACTGTCCGACAGGTGCTCCAGAGACTGTTGCAGAACAGATTATATGTGAAGTTGGAGAAATGTGAATTCCACAAGCAGAAGGTCTCCTTCTTGGGGTTCATACTTACCCGAGACGGCATTGCTATGGATCCGGGTAAGGTCCAGACCATCCAGCAATGGCCTCGCCCAACCACCACTAAGGCTCTCCAGCGATTTTGGGGTTCTCCAATTTTTACCGCCGATTCATCAGGAACTTCAGCACGATCGTCGCACCATTGACAGCACTTACAGCGAGTAAAACCCCTCGTCTCCCGTGGAACCCAGAAGCCCAACGAGCCTTCGAGAACCTCAAATCCAAGTTCTCTACAGCCCCCATTCTGCATCAACCCGACCCTGAGTTGCCATTCGTGGTGGAGGTTGACGCCTCTGAGTCAGGGGTAGGCGCTGTCCTTTCTCAGAGGCAAGGTAAGCCCGTGAAATTATACCCTTGCGCATTCTTTTCCAGGAAACTGTCTGAGGCTGAACGAAACTACGACATAGGAAATAGAGAGCTCCTGGCAATTAAGTTAGCCCTAGAAGAGTGGAGGCATTGGCTAGAAGGGGCACAACACCCTTTTTTGGTATTCACGGATCATAAGAATTTACAATATCTGCAGACAGCCCGGCGCCTCAACGCGCGTCAGGCCAGGTGGGCGCTGTTCTTTTCTCGGTTCAACTTTACTGTCACTTACAGACCAGGTCCCAAGAACATCAAAGCGGACGCCCTTTCCCGGCTGCATGACGAAACGCAGGAGGTAACGGAAGCGGACTACATCCTGCCCAGGTCCTGCTTTGTAGCACCCGTTCAGTGGGACTTCACCCAGGACCTGGCCCAAGCCCAACAAGGGGACCCCGAACCACCAGGTAAACCTTCTGGAAAACAATATGTTCCACCAGGTCTGAGGACGACTCTCCTACAATGGGCCCATGACCATCCAGCGGCAGGGCACCCAGGGTTTGGGAAGACTCAGGCTAGGATCCAGCAGCTCTACTGGTGGCCGTCCCTCCGGGAGGACGTACAGGACTACATCCGGGCGTGTCCAGTCTGTGCTCAGTCCAAGGCTTCAAATCAGAGTCCAGCCGGGCTCCTGGAACCCCTGCCGGTACCCAACCGTCCCTGGACGCACATAGCGTTAGATTTCTTAGTGGACCTCCCACTGTCAGATGGTAAGACCACCATCTTGACCGTGATCGATCGTTTTTCCAAGGGCTGTCGCTTGATTCCTTTGCCCAAGCTCCCCTCTGCCTTGGAGACAGCAGAGTTGCTGTTTCAGCATGTATTCCGGCTCTACGGTATACCCGAAGACATAGTGTCCGACAGGGGTCCTCAGTTCACATCGCCTGTGTGGAGGGCCTTTTGGAAGAAACTCGGGGTCACAGTGAGTATGACATCGGGGTACCACCCTCAAGCCAATGGACAGGTTGAACGGCTACAGCAAGACATCGGTCGGTACCTCAGAAGCTATTGTCTTGAACACCCAACTCACTGGGTTCGATACCTTCCGTGGGCAGAGTACGCCCACAATACGCTCACCCATACCTCTACAGGTGTCTCTCCTTTTCAGTGCATCTTGGGGTACCAGCCACCATTGTTCCCATGGCAACCAGGATCCAGCGATGTGCCGGCTGTGGACTCTTGGTACCGAACCAGCGGCGAGGTATGGGCAGCTGTCAGACGACATCTCCAAGAATCACAAACCCGTATCAAACGTCAAGCCGATCGACATCGGCGGCACCTCTCCCTTGCACCCGGACAGAGGGTGTGGCTGTCAACCCGGGGTCTCCAAGGACCGTATATGTCTAAGAAACTCAGCCCAAGGTACATAGGACCCTTTAAGATTATCCGCAGAGTTACCCCGGTCTCTTATCGCCTGCAACTGCCCCAACACCTACGCACACACCCGACGTTCCACGTATCCTTCCTCAAACCCTTGGCCACCTCCCTACACCAGCCCGCAAGCACGCCTCCAGACCCAATTCTCCTGCCTGACGGTGGTGCACCAGCGTATGCGGTACGGGCGCTCCTGGATTCCCGCCGTCGTGGAGGGGTACTCCAGTATCTGGTGGATTGGGAAGGATACGGACCTGAGGAACGGTGCTGGGTAGCGGCACGAGACATCCTTGATCCAAGCCTCATTGCCGACTTCCACAGCAGTCATCCGGATCGGCCCGCACCTCGGCCTCGAGGCCGTCCCCCTGGTCGCCCTCGAGTGTTCGGGACCGATCCTCGGGGGGGGGGGGTACTGCCACGCCCACACCTTCGGACCAACATGGAACACCTGTGACCCAACGCAGACCGCAGCATAAAAGGCTGCGTCGGACAACCAGCTGATGCGGAACCTTGATCTGCCTCCTCGTTAGCGACCTTCTCCAGCCATTTCCTGTTCCTGAACGCCTTCCCCGAACCCGTCCCTTGTTCCTCCGATCTACTGCCTCCTTCGGATTATCGACCTCTTGCCTGCACACTGACCTCGCCTTTTGGATCCTCCTTGTTACGACGTTCGCACCTCGAAGATCCTTTGCCCGTCCTCTGACCTCCTCTCTTGGATTTCCCCGAAGACACCACGATTACCGCTCTGCACTTGGGTCCGCCGCTTCCCTCTGACGCGACCATGACAGTACATCATCTCGTCTGACACATAAATAGCTTGAACATGTCTACATTCAGCATTATTGCAGATGATAATTAATCCTCCATGTTGGAGAGTCTATTCAGTATGCTCTCATGTTGGTGAAGTATCGATCACATGACCTTTGTTGTACGTGATGTGTTCTGATGAAGCACGTATGTAAATGAATGTTCTTCTCTTCCGGTTTAAGCAAACTGATGGTGTGAGCGTGTACTTTGTTACCTCCGTTAAGTATAATGCATTTATCACTTCTCTAACGCAGAGATGGCTGCGCCAACAGGTTATGGGCCCAGGAGAGAAGTTGGTAATAGACTGAGTAGACTGTGTTTCGACGGAGATGAAAAGAATTACGAACTTTGGGAGACAAAGTTTTTGGGGCACCTGCGTTTGCTGGGACTGAAAGAGACCATATTGAAAGTCCCCACACCGAGCGATAGAGAAAGCGCGGACGAAGATGAGATTGACGACACTGATAAAAATGAAGAAGTCTATGCGGAATTGATTCAGTTTTTGGATGATAAAAGTCTTTCCCTTGTAATGAGAGAAGCCGCAGATGACGGAAGAAAGGCGCTGCAGATACTGAGGGGCTACTATGCAGGAAAAGGGAAGCCGCGAATTATTAACCTGTACACAGAATTAACATCCCTTCAGAAAACTGCAAAGGAAAGTGTTACGGATTACATTATTCGGGCAGAAACGGCCATTACAGCTCTGAGGAATGCTGAGGAGACGCTCAGTGACGGACTGTTGATTGCAATGATTCTTAAATGTTTGCCAGAATCGTTTAAACCATTCGCAGTTCATGTAACACAGAGTGATGAAACTATGACTTTTGCAGAATTTAAGACAAAGCTTAGAAGTTTTGAAAACACTGAAAAGTATGCTAGGTCAAATGACGACAACGTTATGAAAGCGCGTGAGAGAAGAGGAGGGAGAGAGAGAAACGCAGACCCTGATAATATTACATGTTATAGTTGCAGTCAAAAAGGACATAAAGCCCGGAGATGTCCAAATGCACGTCGTAAAAGTCAAACACACTGGTGTAGCTATTGCAAAAGCTCAACACACAAAGACGCATCTTGCAGACGCAAAAGAAGAGACGACGTAAAACAAGCGACGCATGAAGAGGACGCAGATAAACATGCATTTGTCTTCAAAACGTGTGATTATCAACTAGACGGGCTGAAACATAAAGGGCTAATGGTTGACACGGGGGCAACATCACACATAATTACCGACATCGGAAAGTTTAAGAAATTTGACGAGACTTTCCAAACGGGCAAACATTTCATTGAGCTTGCGGACGGGACAAGAGCGAGTGGCGTTGCGCTGAAGAGAGGTGACGCGGAGATATGTTTGATTGACAGTGAAGGAAAGCAAGTGAGCACAACGCTAAAGAAAGCACTGTACATTCCTTCATATCCACAAGACATATTCTCTGTTAAAGCAGCGACTGCCAACGGGGCTTCTGTTCGTTTTCGACAAGGACATGACGAGCTCATCCACAAGGATGGCACGAGATTTGAAATAAAAGAGTATAATAGACTGTACTATCTAAACACTATAGATAAGGAAGGAGATTATTGTAACGGCTGTTACGACATTCAAACTTGGCACGAAATCCTCGGCCACTGCAACTATGATGATGTTTCCAAGTTGCCAGATATTGTGGAAGGAATGGAAATCAAAGGAAAGATTGACAAGTCCAAACTGCACTGTGAAGTCTGCACACAAGGCAAATTTGCGCAAAGCAGGAACGGAGAACCCGATGCACGTGCCAAAGTCCCACTTGAACTTGTGCACACAGACTTGGCTGGTCCTGTTCAACCAGAGGCTAAAGACGGTCACAGGTATGCACTTGTATTTGTTGATGATTTCTCAGGCACAATATTTGTTTACTTCCTGAAAGCGAAAAGTGACACTGTAAAGGCTACGGAAAAATTCTTAGCAGACACTGCTCCTTATGGTGCTGAAAAGTGCATTAGGTCAGATAATGGCACTGAATTCACAGCAACAGATTTTCGGTCATTGCTAAGCAGCAATCGCATTAAACATGAGACCTCTGCACCATATTCACCCCACCAAAACGGTACTGCTGAAAGAAGTTGGCGAACATTGTTTGAAATGGCCAGATGCATGCTCCTTGAGAGTAAATTACCAAAAGAGTTATGGACTTACGCTGTGATGACTGCTGCAGTAATTCGCAACAGATGCATTAATAACAGAGTAAAGCAGACTCCATACTACATGTTGACAGGAAGAAAACCGGATCTTTCAAAGATGAGAGTTTTTGGATCCATGTGCTATGCATACAAACACGACAGAAAGAAGCTAGATTCACGTTGTGAGAAGGGAATATTTGTTAGGTATGACAAGAATAGCCCTTCATACCTAGTGTATTACACAGACACTGGAAGAGTCCTTAAACACAGGCTTGTCAAATTCTTCAAGAAATGTGCTGTCGAGCAGCAAACTCAAACTGACCCACAAATACCAGATGAGGATGTTTATGGGGGAAGTTGTTTGCCATCTAAGGTAACAACAAACATCACTGAACAGAGTTCAGGGAAGTTTCAAGATAGTGGAGACAAAACAGATCTTCAAAATGATGATCAGACTGAAAATATTCAGAATAGATGCAACCCCAAAAGGAACAGGAAAGCTCCCCAATACTTATCTGACTACGTAACTGATATTGAAGATGATGATCAGATACTTACTAATATTGACTACTGTTACAGAATGTGTAATGTACCACAAACCTTCAAGGAAGCCATGAGTTCAACCAAATCACAGGTCTGGATTAAAGCCATGGAAGAAGAGATGGATTCTCTAAAAGAAAATGGAACTTTTACATTGATGGCTCTACCCGAAGGCAAACATGCAGTGGGGGGTAGATGGGTCTATGCAATCAAGAACAATGCAGATAACAATGAAACGTATAAGGCTAGATATGTTGCTAAGGGTTATAGTCAAGTAATGGGAAGAGACTATAAGGAAACTTTTTCTCCGACAGCAAATATCACATCAGTTCGTGTCTTGATGCAAATGGCAGCACAGTATGACCTTGTTCTACATCAGATGGATGTGAAAACGGCTTACTTACATGCTCCAATTGATTGTGAGATCTATGTGGAACAGCCAGAAGGTTTTGAGGTAAAGTCAGATACTGGTGAAAAACCTGTGAGTAAATTCTCTCAATCTATGTCAAAACCAAATGAGCAACACTGGTGTACAGTGAAGCATGTGATGAGGTATCTGAAAGGTACAGTAAACCAAGAACTGATGTACAAGAAGAGTAACGAGAAGCTGAAACTTACGGCATACAGCGATGCTGACTGGGCATCAGATCCAAATGACAGACGAAGTACGACTGGATACTGTTTTAGTCTAACCAAAAATGGTCCCCTCATTTCCTGGAAGTCAAAGAAGCAGCCTACAGTTGCTTTGTCAACATGCGAGGCGGAATATATGGCACTGGCTGCGACCACACAAGAAAGTCTGTACCTTGTACAACTGATGAATGGACTGGAAAATGGATGTCAGTATGCACCGGTAAAAATCTTTGAGGATAACCAAGGTGCAATTGCTCTTTCCAAAAACCCTGTTTGTCGACAAAGATGTAAACACGTTGACGTTAGGTACCACTTTATTCGATCAGCAATTAGTGATGGTAAAATAACAACTGAGTACTGTCCAACAACAGAAATGGTTGCTGATGTGATGACTAAACCAATGACGAAGTATAAGAAAGAAAAGTTTGAAAGCTTTATGTTTGGGGCATAAATGTTGCTGATACAGGAATGTAACTGTGTGTTGTATTGTAATTAGGCTTGTAGAGAATGAGAGCAAGTGGGGGTGTTGGAGATTCTATTCAGTATGCTCTCATGTTGGTGAAGTATCGATCACATGACCTTTGTTGTACGTGATGTGTTCTGATGAAGCACGTATGTAAATGAATGTTCTTCTCTTCCGGTTTAAGCAAACCGATGGTGTGAGCGTGTACTTTGTTACCTCCGTTAAGTATAATGCATTTATCTCTTCTCTAACGCAGAGATGGCTGCGCCAACACTCCAGGTCGACTTAAAGCCAAGAGAACATAATTATTAGGTAAATGTTTGATGAAACATGAGAGCATGTGTGTCACGTCCCTCGCAGCCGGCACATGGGTGACACATGCTGTTTCCTAATGGAAACGACTATAAAGAGGGACGCCGAGGAAGCCTGGATGCGGAATCTTATTTTGCTTCCTTTGTTTCTTCTCCGCCAGTGTTACAGTGAACCTTTCCGACATCGAGCTTTGCCTGTGTATTTCCTGACCACGTTCTTTGTCTAGTCCTCTGTACTACGTTTGCTGATTGTCTGACCTTCGCCTGTCCCACTACTTTGTTTTTGGATTCCGTTTTGGCTTTATTAAACGTCTTTTTTAAGAAATTCTGCACTTGAGTCCGTCCTCGTGAAGCGCAACCATTACAGCATGGGCTTAAGGGGTGACAAAAGTGACAGTTTAAAGAGAACTAGTCACATGAGATAAGCTCATATGACATTGTATTTCATAAAATCTACAGATACGGCACGAAAAAAATTTTTGGTTCACCCTGTTAGGTGACGATAGTGTTCCCTCAACTTCCCAGAAGCCTTGAAGACACAGATTATTATAGCCAAACTGTAACGACAAACCCACCAGGAACAGAAAAAAGAATGGTAAAACTTCACGTAATCTTTGCCTTACTTCTGGTATTTTTGCCATGTCACAGTTTCAGTAGTGACAGTTACCGCTGTTGTCCTTTTCGGTTCAGTACTTATCACTGCACTTTATTATAGCATTGGCACAAAATTCCCCAAATGGGAAACAGTGCTTCAGCTGTGACCTCAGTGGCTGCACATCAGTTATTAACTGCCTGGGAAATGAAAACAGTTGCATCAAGACTACAGGTACACGACTACACGACTTTGAATCTTTTAAGAATCTTTTGAAAAGCAATGCAAGTTAAATGCTTACAAAATGGGGGGAAAATTATGTAGCAATATATGAAGTGTGGCTAAAATCAGACCAAGATTTCAGTTAAGAATAGATGACTCACGTGTAAAAATCACACCTCTGCCATTTTTCCGCATCCTTTCGTATGCAGAGCAAAAAGTCCACCAACTTAAGTCAAATGCTCTGTTAATCCTTTCCAGCTACTTCACAAAATGTTTTAAAGTAGGAGTAAAACTGAAGAAATGCATCTTTTACAGTACATCCAGTTATGCCATCATGTCTGGTATATAGAGTGTAAGGTTTGTAAGGTGCTGCAAACTTTTCACATGAGCAGTATTTTTTGTTAGAAACTTTGCTGCTGAGTTGTGCAAAAATAGTGCGAAGAACAAATGCGGAAAGTAAAAGCACACACACACACACACACACACACACACACACACACACACACACACACACACTTTCTGACCTGCTTGTCCCCTACGGGGTCATGGGGAACCGGAGCCTAACCCGGCAACACAGGGCGTAAGGCTGGAGGGGGAGGGGACACACCCAGGACGGGACACCAGTCCATCGCAAGGCACCCCCAGCGGGACTCAAACCCCAGACCCACCAGAGAGCAGGACCCAGTCCAACCCCCCCCCCCCCCCCCCAAAGTAAAAGCAGATCCTGAAAATCTTAGAGACTACACTGTGATTAAATCTGCTTCAGAAGCCACAGCTGAGATTTAGGCTTTTTTACATTTGAGTAACACTTCTCCCATTCCACATACATGAGGTCAGGGTGTGTAGGGGTTATAACTTTTGCCTTCCACTCGATGGACCCTGGCTATAATCCTGTCCCTACAGTAGCCATAAGCAGGGTACTTAACCTAAATTCTCCAATAAACATTACCCAGCTGTATAAATAGCTGAACAGTTGAAAGTATAGCTTAGTGTACAAATGCAACAATACAAGTTACACTTAATTAGTTGTTCATTAATTGTTGTAGGACTATGTGTCGGACTAAGTGTAGGACTTTTAAATCACTGCAAGTACAATACAATCTGCAAGTACTTGTAGTAAAAAAACTGCTAATCAGTTTAAATCATTTTAGTGTTGACTGAACCCGCTTACTCTTAGTTGCTCCAGTATAACATCACCAAGCTTTATGCCAGTAGTAAGTTGCTTAGTGCAAAGACCAATTAATGTAAGATGCCTTATGTTGATAAGACACAATAACAAAACAATCAGAATCATAACTTTGCCACAATAATGATTTACAGGGATTATAGCACCTTTTAACTGTCTTGGGGCAAAGAAAAACTTACTGACTTTATTCATATATATTCTGATTTAAGTTACCATACAGGGCATGCAGAAGACCCTGAAAGGCTGTGCTTCCTCAAATATTTGTGCTGCTGCTGGTAACGTGTCAGCTCAACGGGGTCTTGGTGGCAACATAAAGTGTTGTGATGGAAACCTGTGCAACAATGCTCAGCGCATCATGGAAAGCATCCTCCTCTTACTGCTGACTCTGGCCTCCACTGTCCTCATCTGTTAAAAATGTGGAGCTCATCTGCATTGTTCTACACCTTCTTTCTTCTCATCAAACCCTGTCCACAGGCCAGGCTGCACAGTGTTTGCATATATTCAGGATCTTGTTCTTTTACACCAACAGAATTAAATTCAGAATGTATATTTTTCAAAACATTTAAATTGTTTCAGGCATTTAACCATATACATTTTTCCACCTCCCCTATGTTAGATATTGCTTAAAATACAGATTGTATTGCTGTAAAACTGCTTCTCATTGTCTATACCTGTATTTTAAATCACTAGTACATGGGATGATTGATTGCATTTTTATCTGTTATTATGTTATTTGACTGTCTCCACAGCAAATAATTTGTACTTTCTCTGTTTTTACTGATCATAGATGTTTGTCTTGAGAATTTTGAACTTCTGGTGAGATTTTTAATTTGCATTGCTGAATATTTTGTCTGAATTTTCCTAAATTAAAATTAGTATCTTTGATGTGTCATAAACCCTGGAAAGAAATAAATTTGCAGTAAAGGCTCAACAGCTCATCTATTTTGAGATGCAATAAGGAAGGAGAAACAAGGTAAACATTGTAGCAGCAGTTACATATTTAATCAGTATATTTGTAACATGATATTCTATCTTGTCTTTAATGTTATATATTCATTCACTCACTTAGCAGACACTTGTCTCCAAAGAAACTGCATTAGCTCAACGGAAGGAGTGAATATATCCACTTGTCCAACACCCAGATATGATGTCACAGTGGCACAGTGTCATGAGCACACCCACTCCTCAGCCACAAGCACATGGCTTCAGTTAGAGCACCTGGCTATATAGAGCACCATTCTACCACTTCCCAGTTGTGGAATCTCACTTGAAACAACTGTACCCTCTGTACTCTTGAACCTACCTCGTCCCATGTCCTGTTCCTCTTCACTCCCTAGTCCAGTTTCATGTCTCCCTGGTCACGACTGCTCGCTTCATCCCTCGACTCCCGACACTGGATCGTTGCTCCAGCCCTGTTTGCCAATTTACAGAGCATCATGGACTTGGGCCTAGCCTCCTCCATGTCCTCTGCTTGCCATGATACACAGCGTATAACACTGTCACCTCGCAGTATTTGAGCATATATTTAGATCTGCTCACTCTGTGTGGAGTTTGCTTGTCTTCATTTCTGTGTGGGTTTCCTGCCACAATTTAAAGACATGCAGTTCAAGTGTTGATAAAATAGCTTGTGCTGTGGGAATGGCTGAGTGAATATGTGTGTGTGTGTGTGTGTGTGTGTGTGTGTGTGTGTGTGGCTTCCCTTCACGGGACTGGCATCTCATCCAGGGTGTACCTGCCCAGTGATTCCGTAAGAGGGTCGCAGTAGTCTGGAGAATGACTTGGACAGTTGTGATGTTTTAAGCACTGCTTAATGCTACTTGAGGAAACGTACAGAGTTTTTCTGTTTTGGGAAAGGGTTACGGTTAGTTAAGACCCTAACCACAAACAGCCACCTCAACTCAACAGCATTTCAACAAGGATCAGAAATCTACAAGCCTTAGTATATCTGAAATTAAAAACTCTTTCACTTCAATTTATTTTAAAGTTGGACTCTTCATAATGACAAGAAGGAACCTCAATAGCAGTTTGTGGTGAAAAAAAACTCCTTTGCCTCAGAACTGTTGAATCCGCCCAGCACCGAAGAAATGTGTCACTGGGCAAACCTCCTGGCAGGAAGTATGTGCCAAGTCGACTGAGGGCTTCCTTGCTGAGTTGGGCCCACGATGCCCCTGAAGCGAGGCATCCGGGCACACTTTCCTTGTTGCAGGGATGATTCTGGTGGCCCTTGATTGCTGATGACGTCAAGGACTACGTGCAGGCATGCTCGACATGTATCCAAACCTGGACACTCTCGGAGAAGCCAGCCGGCCTCCTAGAACCTCTCCCTGTGCTATCCCGACCATGGACCCACGTTGCCATGGACTTCCTGGTCAACCTGCCCACATCGGAGGGTAAGACTGTGGTGTTCACGGTGATTGACCGTTTCTTTAAGGCGTGCCAGTTGATTCCACTACCCAAACTCCCTACTGCCTTGGAGGCTGCTGAGGTCCTCTTTCAGCAGGTCTTTCGACTACGGACTCCCGGAAGACATGGTGTCGGATCGGGGACTGCAGTTCACCTCCCGGGTTTGGAGGGCCTTCTGGGGGTGACTGGGAGTCAAGGTAAGCCTGACGTCGGGAAACCACCCACAGGCTAATGGTCAAGTTAAACGGCTCTAGCAAGATGTTTTGAGATATCTCCATTTGTACTGCTCCCAGAGACAACACCAGTGGGCTAGGTACCTGCCCTGGGCAGAGTATGCACACAACCCTGCTACGCATTCTGCCACCAGACTTTCCCCGTTTCAGTGTGTCTTAGGGTACCAGCTGGTCCTGTTTCCCAGTGAGACTCCCCAGAGCCAGATCCCGGCGGTGGAGGCTTGGCACCAAGAAAGCGAGAGGGTACGGAGGACGGTGAGGAATCACCTGCACCAGAGTTGTACCCGGATAGGTACAAGACACAGGTGGATCGCCACCGTTGCACCTTCTCCTTCCTGCCGGGACGATGTAGCTCTTGACCCAGGACCTCCGCCTTCATCGAAGAAACTGGGGCCCCGATTTATTGGTCTGCCTTGGGCTTTGGTTTCCAGGCAGTAAATATGAGTCAACAGCAGTGCAAAACCTGTTTAGTGTGTTAAAACTATATGCATCACTAAAAGGAAAATTGAACATTTTTGTGTTTGAAGTCACTGAAAATGGCAATCACACACACACACTTTCAGAACCGCTTGTCCCATACGGGGTCACGGGGAACCGGAGCCAACCCGGTAACACAGGGCGTAAGGCCGGAGGGGGAGGGGACACACCCAGGACGGGACGCCAGGCCGTCGCAAGGCACCCCAAGCGGGACTCGAACCCCAGACCCACCGGACAGCAGGACTGTGGTCCAACCCACTGCGCCACTGCACCCCCCAAAATGGCAATCATTTTAGGGTTCTTTTTTCAATCTTTATTTTTCCTAAAAAGTCTGGAACTTGTTGGTGTTCCAAGAATGCCAATGGACAATGTATGTCATTAATGTCAAGATAATGTGTGTAATATGGTTTTATAATAGGGTGTATAGCAATATTTGGATGATTACTCATGGTAAATATATATTTCATTGTAAAATATGTTTGATCCCTTCTTGCTGAAGGTATGCTGCAAATGCACAAGAGTTCTCCTTTACCGTAATGAAATTAAGAACAAGTAATAAAAAAAACCTGACAAGAGCAAAGGGAGACCTTTCTATGTCATGGTTGCGCGTAGCGAGGACGGACTCAAGTGCAGAGTTCTCGTACCGATGTTTAATGAAGCCGAATCAGAATCCAAAAAGCAAAGTCGAGAGGCAGGCGTGGGCCAGGCGATCAGCAAACGTAGTACAAAGGGCCAGGCCAAGAACGTGGTCGGGAAAATACAGGCAAAGGGCCGATGTTGGAGTAGGTTCTCTGAAACACTGCTCGCAGGGAACCAAGGAGGCAAAACAAAGTTCCGCGTCTGGGCTTCCTCGGCTTCCCTCTTTATTGCCGTTCCCATTAGGAAACGGCAGGTGTCGCCGATGTGCCGGCTGCGGGGGACATGACACTATAACTCACCAAATATATAGACATGTGGATTGTTTAAGATGAAGGTCATAGTGGATGCTAAAAGGAATTAGTCAATTTTCGGATTTCTTTTTCGATTTACCTACATGTGGGATTTTGGTCCTGCATAAAGCACAGGGGAGACTGAATTCTAACTGAAATGATTTATTAGGCATTATGCCATGTTCACTTTCAGTGAAAGGAAGCTTTCATTTAGGTTTTTTATTGTGCCACATCACCAAATAGTCTTTTAGTAGACCTTTCTATAACTCACCAAATATAGACACATGGATTGTTCAAGATGAAGGTCAGAGCGGGTACTAAAAGGAATTAGTCGAGATTTATTTTTTGATTTACCGACATATATGTAGTATGTAGGATTTGGGTCCCGCATAAATCAGAGGGGAAACTGAATTCTAGCTGAAATTACTTATTACACATTACGTGTGTTCACTTTTGATTAAAAAAAGCTTTAACTTAGTCCTTTTATCATGCCACATCACCAAATAATCTTTTAGTAGGCGTTACTCAAAGAACTATTGATAAGAACAAGTTTGTAAACGCTACGGTTTCCAGTAAAACGAAACTGAAGATGTGCCGCTTCCTATCACGCCATTTCATTACTCTTCATGCTTTTATTTACATTAACATTAAACGGGATCCGATTCTCCATGTTGCATGTAAAGTTATCTATTTGGTCATTTAAATGTATGTTTGGTATACATATTGTCATGCTGGGGACAGGTAAGTAGTGGACCCAATTGCGGGTTGGTTTTAATCTTTTAATGAGGTTCGTAGGACTGGACACAATCGAAATCAGGGACAGGCAAAGGTCTTTCAAGGCGTGAATGTAGTAGCACAGGCAATCCGGAGTCAGTAGTTGAGGAGAACAGGTGAGAGTCATAAACCAGGAACAAGCAAGACAAAGACACTGAGACTGCAAAACCACGAAAGTATCTGTAAGAATCCACGTCGACGGGTGGACATGGATCTCCTTTTATTTGTGTTCTGTTAATTGGGTGCAGGTGTTGCCGCTCTGCTCGTTCCCGGTGGCGTGACAGTAGCCCGCCCCTCCACAGGTGGCATCTGCCGCCCACCGAGGCCGGGGAGGATGCCCCCTAGGCTGAGGTTCTTTGACCCTGGCCGGTAGGTCACTGTGAATCTGAACCTGGTGAAAAACAAGGCCCAGCATGCCTGCTGAGGGTTCAGACGCCACGCTTTCTGCAGATATTCTAGATTTTGATAGTCAGTTAGAATCAGGAACAGGTGCGCAGTTCCCTCCAGCCAATGTCGCCATTCCTCTAAAGCTAGTTTGATTGCCAGAAGTTCTCGATTTCCAATGTCATAATTCCGCTCAGCAGGTGTTAGTTTTCGTGAAAAGAACATGCAAGGGTGGAGCTTCAGGGGAGTGCCCTGTCTCTGGGACAGGACTGCACTGATCCCGAACTCCGAGGCATCCGCCTCTACCATGAACGGTAATGAGGGGTCGGGGTGTCTCAAGATCAGAGCCGTGGTGAACCTGTCCTTAAAGGTCTGAAACGTTGTCTGGGCCTCCTCGGTCCACTTCAACTTCTTCCCCTCACCCCGTAAGAAGCTTGTAAGCGGAGCCGCCACCGAGCTGAAACTCCTTTTGAATCTTCGGTAAAAGTTAGCAAAGCCCAGAAACCTCTGCAGGGCCTTGACTGACGTGGGCCGGGGCCAGTCTAACACTGCCTGCACCTTCTTCGGGTCCACAGCTCCCCCGTCAGCACTCAGGATGAAGCCAAGGAAGGAGACCCGTGTCTGGTGGAATAAACATTTGTGGAGTTTGCATGTACTCCCTGTGTCTGCGTGGGTTTCCTCCCACAGTCCAAAGACATGCTGTTAAGGTTCATTCATAGTGTGTGAGTGACAAAAGAGAGTGTGTTCCACTGATGTATGGATGAGTGACCCATTGTAAGCACTGTATGTACCAGCATAAGTCACCTTGGTGAATAAGGTGTGTGGGCTGATACTACATACAGTCTAAATACATCAAGGTAATGCTTTATAAACATTTACACTTGCATTTATTCATTTAACACTAGATAAGGTTCACTGGAAGTTGCTTTAGACAACAGCATCTGATAAATAAATGTAAACTAGAACTTCATGGTGCTTTTAACACCTGCGCTTAATTAGTAATACGATTCTTAAGAAGTAGCACCTGTAAAATCTGGCTGATTTTCTCGGTGGACATGTCATCCTCCCTTATTGTCACTCTCTTGCTGCTTTTGAAAAGCACCTAGTGAACCATATTACCTTAAGTATAACTTGGAGCAAAGCCAGCATGTTTGATGAAGCCACTGCTGGTTTATGCGTAGTTTCAATTACTTTACATTCCAGTAGTTCAAGAATACCACAAAACGAAATAACTCAAAGTCAAAAAAATAAGACGGCAAGAAACTATAAATGAGGCATATTTTACATTTTGAGCAAAAATTGCTTTTTAAACACAGTTAATTCATAATTTGTTTTTAATTTTTAAAACAAAAAACGAGCGAAGGGATCGTAATTATCATTTTGCGTTTCAATTTCTGTCATGGTGACCGGGCGGAACAGAGCGGTGGACTCAAGAGCGGTGCTTGTTTTCTTGATGTTTATAAATCAGATGAAAAAAGAGTGGTCAATAAACAGGCAAGGGTTAGGCGATCAGCAAACAGTGTCCAGAGGGAGAAAAAAGAATTGTCAGAACAAACAGGCGAAGGGTCCTGGAATACCAGGGAAGCAGGCACAGGGAATACAGAACATGTTTGAGGGAGGAGCGCAGAGTTTCCGCATTAAAGGTCTTCTGGGGCTACCTTTTATCTGTTGTTCGCCTAAATTAGCAGCACGTGTTGCAGATATGCCAGTCAGTAGGGGTGTGACAGTTACCCCCCCAGGGGCAGCACATGATGCCCTATGCCGAGAGGGAAGACACCACTGGGGCGCAGTGCCGGTCACTCCAGATGGTCCCTGTGGAAAGTAGCAATTAGATCTGGGTCGAGAATGTCACGAGTGTCCACCCAAGACCGTTCCTCTGGGCCGTAGCCCTTCCAATCGACCAGATACTGAAGTCTCCCACGCCGCCTGTGAGAGTCCACCAAGGACCAGAAGGTATATGCTGGACCCCGTCAATCTGTACTGGAGGTGGGGGATTGTTCAGGACGGCTGGCTGATGGAGAGAGGTCCCACAGGGCTTAAGGAGGGAGAGGTGGAAGGTAGGATGTACCTGCATGTCAGGAGGCAATTGTAGTCGGTACGTGAATGGCGTGACTCGCCGCAATACCTTGTACGGGGCGATGTAGCAGGGGCATAACTTTCTTGAGGGCAGTATCAACTGAAGGTCTCAAGCGAAGAGCCAGACGTGTTGTCCAGGTACAAAAGAAAGGGTCCATCAGTGGCAATCTGCCTCTTACTTATATCGCTCCATGTGCGCTCACAGGTGGTCTTGCATGGACTGCCATGTCTCGCGCTGTCCCGGTGCCAGTCCTCCACGGCTGGTACCTGACTGGGAGTGGTCTGCCAAGGGAACACAGCAGGCTGATATCCCAGCACGCACTGAAAAGGAGACAAACCCGGTGATGGTATGGAGTGCTGCGTTGTGTGTATACCCAGCCAGTACCTGACCCACTGATGGTGTTTTTGCGAACAATAGGAATGTAGATACCTGGCAATATCCTGCTGGAGATGTTCCACTTGACCATTGACTTGAGGATGATAGCCAAAGGTAAGGCTCACATTAACTCCCAAACGTCCCCAGAAAGCCTTCCACAACCTCTAAATGAAATGAGATCCCTGGTCTGAAACTATGTCCTCCAGCAGCCTGAACAGCTGAAACACCTGGTTGAACAGGACCTCGGCCATCTCCAAGGTGGTTGGTAGCTTGGGGAGAAGGATCAGACGGCAAGTTTTTGAAAACTGGTCTGATAACATCACAATCACCATCTTACCCTCCGAGGCGGGGGGAATCCACCAGGAAGTCGATGGGTCCAGGGACATGAAGAAGCAGGCAGTGGTTCCAGAAGACCTGCGGGCTTCAGAGCTGAGCTCCAGGCTTGGGAACACGTACCACAGAGCCACCATGTAATCCTGGACATCGTCAGACATGGACGGCCACCAGAACTGTCCCTGCAAAAGGGAGAGTCTGCCGGACGCCGGGGTGTCCTGAGGTAGGAAAATTGTGTGTCCACTGCATTAGAGTGGATCACAGGCAGGTGGGCACGTATTCCTTTCCGTTGTGTTTGTCTGGTGGCGCTGTCTCTGAGGCCTGCGCAGCCTGCAGCTCTTGGTACAACTGGCAGCGCACTGGGGCTACAAAGTTTTAATCCAGCTCTCACTGTACAGTTTGCACATTCTTCTCAGTTTTCAGTGAATTTGCTCCCACAGTGAAAAGACAGGTTTCAGATGAACTAGGGAATTTAAAATTGCCCGTTGTCTGTGTGTGCTGTATAAATGGGGGAATGATTGTAAGTACCTTAGTGTACAGTGTCAGGCACTGTAGCACTCACTGGAGCCAAGTCCAAAGGGTTCTGACATGATCTTACATAAATTCAGCATTGCATAGCTTAAGCTGATATTCACAATGGATGATATAATCATACACGGAAGATCGAAAGAACAATATAATAACAGTTTGAGAAAGGTATTAGAAACATTAATAATGGCAAACTTTCAATAATTAACAAAGGAAAATGTCAGCACGGAGCAACTAAATTGCTGGATACAACATTAGCAGTGAAGGTATTACACGCAAAAACGAGTTCAGTTGTAGAAAACATGTCCAAGCTATGGAGGAAAAAGATGTTCAAAGGTTCAATGGACTGGTGAGCTACAAGATAAAGGTCATATCTGAAAAATCTGAGAAAATAGCTCCACTCTGAAGACAGAATGAAAAGAAAGGAGAATGGAAATGAAACCATAAATATGAGACAGCATAGAATCAACTGAAAAAACAGCTGACAGAAGAACCGGCACAATTTTTTTATCCTGTAAGACCAGTCAAGGCTCCAGAACACATTCCATCAGCTCAAGCAGGCACACCTGCATCAGATCAAGGCATAAAACCAGCTTCACCACCCACATCACTTGTAGAATCTCATTGAGGCTCATGTGATTTCAGAGTTGCCTCACTGATCAAGGCAACCACCTCGGCTTCGACATGGACCTCGACAACAGCTCTTCTTCATCACCTTGCCCAAAGAACCACTGCCCTCATTCTCTTCAATAAAACCTGCCCTTGGGTCCAATCTCTCATCTTCCTGTGTCCTCAGACTATTAAAGAAGGTTTCATCATATGTGTTAGAATGGATTCCTATGCATATATCTTTTGAAGCTATATGGTGGAAACTCACACCTATGAAAGACTTCATCAGTTTGTGCTAGGATCGGAAAAGTACTATATATATATATATATATATATATATATATATATACACACACACACACACACACACACACACACACACACACACACACACACACATATATTGTGATGAAAAATAAAGGTGGACATACGAAGTATTGAAAAAAATTAAACATTTGAATCTCAGTAATGAAAATTGTAGCGACTTCTGTTGCATTGAGTTCCTACTGTGGGGCCTGTATTTAAGATAGTAAATCTAAACTGTTTTTATTTCTACATAAGAGCAAATACCTTACTTAACTTAGAAATGATTAATTCTTGTCTGGTGAACGTTCGGTGTATCAGTAATGCCTTACTTTCAGATGGGTGCAGAGAAAGGGGACAGCTTTTGACTGCTGCATTAAGCTGTAATGTCTCAAAGTCCTTTTAAAAAATTATATTCCTCTACAGTCCTTGAAATTTTTGACCCAAGAATGGAGTAATTTTATGCCAAGCTGGATAGACGGGCGTTTCTCAGTTGGCCGGTGCAATTTTGACGGACCGAGCAGACTGAAAAGTTGCAGGCCGCTACAATCAACAGACCTGCGCAAGACTTGCTGGTTTTCACACACAGCCTCTGTACTGAGAGACACAGATACACACGAGCTCTTCACAACCAAAAGTTATCCCCTGTATATATGAAAGGTATAATACTTTTTATATGATTAAAGCAAAAATTAGTTTACAGTAAACTCAACAAAAGAATATGTAAATACACTTGAGAAATAACAAAACATTTTAATGAAATAAATCACAATACTTTCTACACGAGTTATTTATCATATCAAAACTAGTTGCACAGTGGTGGGGAGAGTAACGTAAACAGTACTCAAGTAAAAGTACAGTACTGTTACGTGAAAACATAGTAAACAAGTCGTCGTTGTTAATTAGAGGAAAAAAGTCAGGTCATACATTTATTCTACGTACGTGTTGCTTTGTGCGGCGTAAATAAGAATTTTGTGCGTGTTGTCTGTAAGATATGAGCAGCAGTTTCTTTCCCCCAGACCATGACGGCACCAGCCCCCCTGCAGCGACACTGGCGCTGGAATTCGGGCGCGTGCTGTTGCGTTTATACAGGTAAAACCAGGATACTTTATCTTGTACTTTTCCAAAAGTGAACGGCCGTTCATGCCTCTCATAACCCCACACCCTACCCCACAAAGGTGGCGACACCGGGACTGGGCGCATTTGATTTAGTGCTGTGTGTGCTCGTTCCGTTGAAAGCATATCTTTTTTAGCTTTTTAGATATTACCGATTATTTGACACATGACGTCACCCAGTCCGCGAAGCTGGTTCCCCTTCAAAGAGAAAAAACAAAGAAATCCCTCATGCTTTATTAGTGCTGCGTTTGTGCTGTTTCAAAAACCCTTCTCTGTCCGGTCCCTGTTCGAGATACTTATTTTTATTATGATTTCTATACTGGTTTCACAGCTCTCTTTCTCACTTGACTAGACACTCAACTGTGTCTAATGATGATGGTCTGTACACATAATTTTTTGTCCATTCATAAACCCTGAAATTAGCTACTGGCACTTGGACCCCCAGAGCAGAGGTGTTTTTTTTTCTCCCTTTACTTAGTTTCAGTTGGGAGTTTTTTGATTCCTTTCCTCCGTCCGTGGCCGGTAGGAATACTTTAGCTTTAATAAATGCATTGGTAGTGTTTAACGCTCGTCTGTAACCGAGTTTTATTTTCCATGCATATGTATTTCTTTCTTTGCCCTTTTGCCTTTGTTCAGCGCCCTGTGTCACATTAATTGTAAGAAGTAGCCCCCCTCCGGCCTTACGCCCTATGTTGCCGGGTAGGCTCCGGTTCCCCGCGACCCCGTATGGGACAAGCGGTTCTGAAAATGTGTGTGTGTGTGTGTGTGTGTATATAGTAGCATGATAAAATTATAAATTTACGCTGACAAAACTGAAACTACCGCTGTTAAACTGATGGTATTTGCCTACAAACAGCACAAACAACAAACCTCAGCTCATGATCCCAGTCCAGATTAATTCAGTTCAATTTATAAGGCGCTCATATGCTTTATCATATATGCTACTATATATTATATGCTAATTTTATCATATATGCTTTATCATATGTCTTATATAAGTCTGTTAATTACGCTATATTAATATCAATGAAATTAACTTCTCTATATATTTTATTTTATACTATTGATTTTGGTTTAAACAATATCGCATACAATTATTTCTTTCCACTTCACAGCAAATTGGAGAGAGAGGTATGAACGTCCCACAAAATTTAAATAGTTTTTTTAAACATTAACATTTACTTTCCATTATTTTTTAACTGATCAGTTACAAGAAATTAGACCTTGATTAACTTAAGTTAGTCTGTCAGAAAACGCGCCCCTTCTGCGTCACTCCTCGGATAGGTATAAAAACGGGAAAACGACTCACTTATGCACCACACGAACAACTCAAGATGAAGCTTCTCCTCCAGCTCATCCTCACCTGTGCGACCTTCTCTAAAGGTACAGTACCATAGTACAGTTTGCTTCCGATTGTATACAAAGTAATGCGCGTTTTGTAACTAAACTTAAAGTTACACGGAAGATGCAACAAAGCAGGCTACATTAAACAGTTGCAAGTTTATTATTAATTATTATGAAAATGCTTGTTTTCACTTCACTCGGTACTTAAAATTGAATACAATTAACTGCAGTAACCCAAAAAGAAACTAAATTTAAAAACAAGGGCTCACAGCGACGACGTTTTCATGACTGTTGCCCTTTTAACTTGCTCAACCTGGATAGCTTCAGTAACAAAAATCACAAATCACTGATTTATTACCCGTATCCTGTCTTACCCCGAATGCTGTGCTCGATTTTAAATTTACATTTATTTATTTAACATATGCTTTTCTCAAAGAAACTTCCAAAAAACTCTTCTTGTGTAGTGTTACCAACCCACACACCTTATAATAAGTGATAAGGGTTATTCACCAAGGTGACTTACCCCGCTACACTACTAATGGGTCACTCATCCATAGATCAGTGGAACACACTCTCTCTGTCACTCACGCACACTATGGGGGACCTGAACAGCATTATCTTTGGATTGTGCGTTGTGGGAGGAAACTGGAGGACCCGGAGGAAACCCACGCAGATACGGGGAGACCATTCAAACTCCACACACACTGAGCAGGGATCGAACCCACATCCTTCAGGCGTTGCTGTCTCACAGCGTGTTTGCAGTGTTGTGAAAACCTGAGCCTACAGAACATCATAGATGATGTAAAAATATAAATCATGACTCTGAGTCACACTTACATCCACACGGACAAGTTTAAGAATATTTCCACACACATTTTCTGAACCGCTTGTCCCATACGGGGTCGCGGAGCCTACCCGGGAACTCAGGGGGAGGGGACACACCCAGGACAGGACACCAGTCCGCCGCAAGGCACCCCTGGCGGGACTCGAACCCCAGACCCACTACAGGAAAACCCGGTCCAACCCACTGCGCCACCGTTTTACAGAACCCTTTGACCCACAATAGAAGTACCTATTAGCGGGCGAAAGCTGAGCTCCTTGTCTCTTGTGAGGTGTATCGGCTCAGCACATACTTACCGACCAAATGCAGCAGCAACTACAAATTAATGCAGTATCTCTCCCGCATTAAATTCAAATCATAAATACTTTTCCATCTCATGCCAATATGAACTCCAGCACAACCTATGGAGCAGCTTTACCATAGCTTGGCACCCTTGACCCCCCCCACAACCCCATTATAAAATAATCGCTGACTGTTGAACGATCTACCGATCATAAGCCATATTCAAAGATTTTGGAGCCCTTAACCATGAAATGGCAAAAGGTATACCGCCGGACTGCCAGGACTGCCGCCTTCCTTAGAATAAACAATTATATTTAGTCTAGTCAGCCTTGTCTGTTAGGAAAGGCACCTTAAAACATGATTTCCATTCCAACAAACAGTCACAGTGTTTTTCATATATTTTGCTTTAATATTGATTGATTGTACTTCATTTATTAATCATTAATAAATTAATTTTGTAGCGTCAGGACGAGAGTCCGACGCGGATGCGCGTTGCTGTTAGGTCCGAACACGGACGAAAAGAAGACTGATACCACGTGCAGAGTGATATTAGAAGTGCACTGTGCAGACTGTAATTAAGCACTCGATGGAGGTGAAACAAGAAGCACAGGACAAGGAAACACAATGTGTTCGAAAAAGGTGAACAGTGAAACGCGAATCTGTGCGTATAACTTGATCCCAGAAGCGTCACGAAATACCGGACTGGAACATTGGACCAGGACTGAGGTTGACGAGACGGGCACTCGGGACTGGAACTGGAACATAAACACACACAATTTTCAGAACCGCTTGTCCCATACGGGGTCGCGGGGAACCGGAGCCAACCCAGTAACACAGGGCGTAAGGCCGGAGGGGGAGGGGACACACCCAGGAGGGGAAGCCAGTCCGTCACAAGGCACCCCAAGCAGGACTCGAACCCTAGACTCACCGAAGAGCAGGACTGTGGTCCAACCCACTGCGCCACCGCACCCCCCACTGGAACATAAACACCTATGGAACAAACTGAGGAAACGGGAGACTGCTAATCGCAAGGAAATCACAATGAAAATGCTGATTAAGAAAGAATCCGCAATCGGTCATCCACCGCTTGCTCCTTTTGTACCTCGGCAGACTATGAGATTGTGAACAGATACATGGGTCTGGGCCAGGGGCACTGAGTGGCGCCTCCTCTGGCCAGGAGCGGTATTATCACTGTGAGTCGTGACAATATAATTTCTATTAATAACAGATATTTATTTTAGGTTATCCACTGAATTGCTACCAATGCACATCTGACTCCAATGGACAATGCACACAGACTACAGTGTGTTCATCCTATGCAAACACTTGTCAAAGTTCAACAATTACTACTGTCTTCCAAGGTAGGACTGCAATGTGACACTGTCCATGAGGGTGAAACAGAGGAGTAAATAAAGGAAATACTCAAGTAAAGAAAATACAATTGGTAACTGCTTGGAAACATTATGTGACAAGTTTATAAAATATATGTTTATCTTTGTAAATATATATTTGTATGTTGCCTAGACTTTGTAAACAGTAGCTAGGAAAATCAAAGACATGTTTTTGTTTTTTCAACCTTTCAACATGGTTACTCCAAATAATAATTAATAGCATGTAGCAATTTATTGTATTCCTTCATTATTTAATGTCAGCCCTTACAGTAACTTAATATTAGTATGATTTTTTTTTCATGTAATTTAGCATTTTTAAATCTAACAAACACAATTGTAGTGATTTTCTTGGTTTCTAGGAAGTTCTGTGCTGAATGAAACATCGGTAAAGTCCTGCACAATACCTCAACGATGTATCTCTGGTTCCATTAATTTTGGAATCCTCAGGGCAACAGTGAACACCAAGTGCTGTAGCACTGATCTCTGCAACAATCAAAGCACTCCTGGTATTTGTTATTCAAATATTAATCTGCGATATACATTTATAGTGTACGTCTGACACATAAATGGCTTGATCATGTCTACAGTCAGTATTAAAATTGCAGCTGATAATTAATCCTCCCCATAGACTTAAAGCCAAGGGAACATTATTGTGTAGTAAATGTTAGGTAAAACATGTAGAGCTTGTGGAGCTTTATTACAGCGGGTGACTTCAAAGTGACAGTTTAAAGAGAACTAGTCTCATGAGATAAGCTCATATAACATTGTATTTTATAAAATCGAAAGATACGGCACAGGAAAAACAACTTTTGGTTGTCCCTGTGTTAGGTAACATGTAGGATAGTGTTCCCGCAACTTCACATGCTTTGAGGACACAAATTATAGGCAAACTGTAATAACAAATATAACCCATGAAGGACAGAAAAAAAGAATGGTAAAATTTAATGTAATCTTTGCCTTACGTTTCTGGTGTTTATGCCATGTCAGTATTTCAGTAGTGGCAGTTACTACTGTTATCTTTTTGTTTCAGTACTTGTTACTTATTATTGCACTTGCCTACTAAGCATTGGCACAAAATTCCCCAAATGGGAAACAGTGCTTCAGCTGTGACCTCAATAATGACTGCACGTCAGTTATTAACTGTCTGGGAAATGAAAACAATTGCATCACGGCTACAGGTAAGAATCTTTTGAGTAGCAAAGCAAGTTAAATGCATACAAAATAGGGGGAAATGGGGAAAAAAATGATGTAGCAATGTATGAAGTGGAACTAAAATCAGACCAAGACTTCTGTTAAGAATAGATGATTCATTGGTAAAAATCACATCTCTGCTATTTTTCCACATCTTTTCATATGCAGAGCAAAAGGTCCACCAACTTAAGTCAAATGCTCTGTTAATTCACACTAATTCTTTTCAGCTAATTCACAAAATGTTTTAAAGTAGGAGTAAAACTGAAGAAATGCATCTTCTACGGTACTTCCAGTTATGCCATTATGTCCGGTATATAGAGTGTAAGGTTTGTGCTGCAAATTTTTCACGAGTAGTGTTTTTTTGTTATAAACTTTGCTGGCGAGTTGTGCAGAAATTGTGTGAAGAACAAATGCGGAAAGTAAAAGCCGAGTCTGAATATCGTAGAGGCTAAACTGTGATTAAACCTCATTCAAAAGCCACAGCTGAGATTTAGGCTTTTTTACATCTGAGTAACACTTCTCCCATTCCACATACATGGGGTCAGGGAGTGTAGGGGTTACAACTTTTGCTTTCCACTCAACAGACCCTGACTAGAATCCTGTCCCTGTAGAGCCATAAGCAGGGTACTTAACCTGAATTCTCCAGTAAAAATTACCCAGCTGTATAAATAGCTGGACAGTTGAAAGTATAGCTTAGTGTACAAATGTAACAATGCAAGTTACATTTAATTAATTGTTTGTTAATTGTTGTAAGACTATGTGTTTCCCTTTTAAATCACTGCAAATACAGTACAATCTGCAAGTAAAAAACTGCTAATCAGTTTAAATCATTTTAGTGTTGACTGAACCCACTTGTGATTCTTGCCAAAAACTTATCGAAAGCCTTTCACATTTAAAAATTCTTTACTTGAGTAAATACACATTTTGTCCTCGGCTGCAGTGAAACTAGTTTCACTCGGTACTAGCTTATTATTATTAAGCACTCACTCATTATATTTCTGAAATATTTGCTTGACGTGCTGTGTTTAACTTATTGAAACAAGTAGTGGCATAGTGGTCACGTTTATTGTCTTGATATTGGAAAGTGCTGCTCTCACTGTAACACCCAGGAGAAAGGTACTTACTCTTAGTTGCTCCAGTATAACATGCAACAACAAGCTTTATGCCAATAGTAAGTTGCTTAGAGTACAGACCAATTAATGTAAGCTGCCTTACGTTGACAGTACACAATAAAAGAACAATCAGAATCATAACTTTGCCACAATAATGATTTACAGGCATTATAGCACCTTTTCACTGTCTCGGGGCAAACGAAATCTTCTTGTTTTTATTAATACATATTGTGATTTGTTTAAGTTGCACAGCAGACCATGAAAGGCTGCGTTTCTTCAAATATTTGTGCTGCTGCTGCTGACGCCTCAGCTCAACTTAGCCTGAATCTTGTCAACATAAGCTGCTGTTATGGAAACCTGTGCAACAATGCTCAGCGCATCATGGAAAGCATCTTCCTCCTACTGGTGCCTCTGGCCTCCGCTTTCCTCCTCTATTGAAAATGTAGAGCTAGTCCAGACTGTTCTGCACCTTCTTTCTTCTTTTCAAACCCTGTCCACAGGCCGTGCTGTGCAGTGATTTTACATACAATTCCCATTGTCTATACTTTCATTTAAAATCACTTATATATATGGGATGATTGTATTTTTATTTATTACATTCTCCAATGGTATTGAGAGAAAATATGGTGTACTTTTTTTCTTAGTGATAATAGGTTTTAGTCTTGAGTATATTGAACTTTTGGTGAGATTTTTAATTTGCATAATTTGCATTGCTGACTACTTTGTGTCTGAATTTTCTCAAATGGAAAATTGTTTTAATAAAACTGCTTCACATTGTCTGTACCTTCATTTTAAATCACATATCTGGGATGATCGTTTGTATTTTTAGCTTTTTATCATTACATTATTTGAGGGTCTTGACAAAAAATATGGTGTACTTCCAATTTTCTTACTCATCATACATGTTAGTCTTGAGTATTTTGAATTTCTGGTGAGATTTTTAATTTCCATTGCTGACCATTTTGTGTCTGAATTCTCCTAATTCTAAAATTATTTTAGAATCTGATTTGTCATGCATCCTGGAATTAAATAAATTTGCAATTAACGCTCAAAATCTCAATTATTGTGAGATGCAGTAAGGAAGGAGAGACAAAGCAAACACTGTAGCAATTATCAATTTAATCACAATATTTGTAAGATACATAACAATATTTGTAACATTTTTATCTTGTCTTTAATGTCATATATTCAGTCAGTCACTTAGCAGACACTTTTCTCCAAAGCGACATACATCTCAGAAAATACAAAAATTGCATTACATCAACAAATGTTTGGATTTGCTCACTCTGTGTGGAGTTTGCTTGTCTTCGTGTCTGTGTGAGTTTCCTGCCATGATTTAAATAGATGCAGTTCAGGTGCTGATAAAAAAAGCTTGTGGTGTGTGTATGGCTTCCCTCCACGGAACTGGCGTCTCATCCAGGGTGTACCTGCCCAGTGATTCCGTGACAGGGTGAGGGTCGCAGACTATCTGGAGAATGACTAGGACAGGCGCTTAGTTAAAAGTGATCTCTGTGATGTTTTAAGCACTGTTTGATTACTAGTTGAGGAAGCGTACAGAGCTTTTCTGTGTTGGGAAAGGGTTCGGGTAGGGGAAGGGGTTGTGACTAGTACTGATAACATCATAGCCTGACTGTGCATGGCAGTTACTTTGGGCTTTGGTTTCCAGGCAGTAAATATGAGTCAACAGCAGTGCAAAACCTGCTTAGCATGTTAAAGCTAAATGCCGCAGTAAGAGGAAAACTGAACATTTTTCTGTTTCAAGTCACTGATAATGGCAATCATATTAGGGTTCTTTTTTGAATCTTTAATTTAAAAAAAAAAAAGTCTGGAACTTGTTGGTATTCCATCCAAAATGCATGAAAGATGGTCAAGTGTGGAAAGACCTATCACATCTGTCTGTACTTCAAGCTTGCTTGCCCATGCCAGGTTGGTGGGAGCCTGGGCACCTGCTTGACACCCCCATATTACAGAGAAATGAGTCACATCCAGCTCAGGAAGCTCTGTCTCACTAAATGCCCCCAAACAACCCAAAGCTTCCAAAACCGCACGAGATGTCTTCTGTCCTATGTATACATCTTGTAATTCCAACATTAAAGTTGGCCTACTTGTTAAAAAATTCAAAAGTCAGACATTTTTACATTTCTGAAATAAGTTACATCTAGCAGGGCAGCTCAGACAATTTTGGTAGACTTTGGTGAAATGTTGTTAGTGTGGTCATCACTGTGTGCTTAGAGAACCACTGCTGCTTGCTGACATTTTCTTATAGGCAAATAACATGAGGCATGAAAGGTAAAGCACAGAGGTTCTCGGTTCTGGCTCCGTTGTGGTGGAACGACCTTCCCCTCTCATTCAGAACTGCAGAAACTGTCTACATTCCAGAAGGGTCTGAAAACTCACCTTTTTCCAGAACCATTTTGCCCAAGATCTCTCCAGCTCATGTACAGTGTAAATGTTAATGCACCGTAACTTCACGACCATCACCAGATAAAGCCTTTTATCAGCCACTACTCTGGCACTGTTTTTGCTTGCTTGCGTATCTTAATATAAAAAAAAATAAAAAAAATGGTAGGAGGGTATCAGGATTTGTCTATCCTGTGTTTTATGCACCTACTTGAACGATGAACCTCAGTTCAGCAAGCGGTAGGTAAAAAACTAGGTTTGCTTGAGTCACACATGTCTGCAGCTGCTATGTCTCTTTTTCTTAATGTAATGAATAAACTGTGCCGTTGTTGAGATGACGTACGTCGCTTTGGACAAAAAGCATCTGCTAAATGAATAAATGCGAATGTAAATGTAAACATCATGGTTGCAGTTGCCGGGATTGAGCGCAAAGAGCGCAGCGCTGACTGACTTCAAGTCAAACTACTTTGCCAGTTTGGTTTCGTTTCACGAACACGCTTCACACCCCTTCAGGAAAATAAAAAAAAAAAAAGAGAGAAAAGTTTTCAAAAAGTTAATTTATTGTACCACACGCATTGTCTCTTTCATCATGAGTATGATGAAGATCATCTAAGAAATACCATTTCTTATAGGAAACATTTAAGAGTACTAATCATAGTTTATGGTCAGACTCGCGCGGAGACTAGTAGGAGGAAAAGATGATACTATAGTTACGGATTTTCGATTTACCGGCACAATGAATGACTAGGTCCCGCATAATGATGAGACTGAATTCTAACTGAAACTATATAACCGAGCGTTCGTGTAAGGTTCACCTAGACACTTACAGATAAAGAAAATGACACTCGATACCCGTCGAGGCTGATTTCAAACATTTTCCAAGTTTTCTTACTGGAGCCAACACAAGTGAAACTTATAAGCAGACTGATGCACTCCAGTGCGCATGTACAAAATCCAGCCTGCGGCAAGCCCCGAGGGGAGAAAATATCCAGCACATTGTAATGATGACGTATCATGGTGGAGACTAAGGGGTTGCTCCTCCCCCTCGGTCCTCGCTCCCGCGCGCGCAGGCTGATATACTTGGCCGTGTACACATTTTGTGCCTCGCACGTTTTGGAGATTGCTTTAATGTTGTTTATTTTATTGTAAGGACAGCTGTGTGAAATATGTCATGCATAGTTGCCTACAAGATATTAAAAAGAAGAGCTTCCTTTTGTCCGTGTCCGTCTGGATTTATATAATTATACGCCTTTCTGGAATCCACGTGAGGATCTGGGCTAACTCATTAGCCGGATCGTTCCAACATACACACACACACACACACAGACACGTTCAGAATTAGTGTATAGTCGCCGAGTGTTATAATATTCAAACAATATCTAAAATTAAATGTTTTACAATTATTACACGTGTTCACTTTCAAAAAGTCTTAACTTCGTTCTTTTATCGAGCCACATCATCAAATAATCTTTTAGTAGTAGGCATCATTCGGGGAGGGACGGTGGCCCAGCTGCTTTGGCCGGGTCCCTCTTCCTGGTGGCGTTGGGCTCAAGTCCTGCTTGGGATGCCTTGCGATGGACTAGCGCTCTGCCCGGGGTGTGTCCCCTGCGCCTCCGGGTTAGGCTCCGGCTTGCCATGACTTTGCTTGGGATAAGTGGTTTTAGTGTGTGTAGGCGTGACTCAGCTATTTGTAAGAACAAGTTTCAACACTACAGTTTTGGTTTACAGTAAAACGACACTGAAGATGCGCTGCTTCCGATATTGCGCCATTTCATTACTCTTTATTTACTGGCAAATGGGCATATGTAGCGTGTGTTATGTTGAACACAGGAATCCAGCAAACTGACTAAATCACAGGTGCTTCTTTATTCAAAGGGACAGGCAGGGGTCAGTCAATTTGCAAATATCATTCCAAGGTATAGGCAGAGGAAGAAACCAGGTGGACAGAAGCACACACACACACTTTCTGAACCGCTTGTCCCATACGGGGTCACGGGGAACCAGAGCCTACCCAGCAACTCAGGGCGTAAGGCCAGAGTGGGAGGGGACACACCCAGGATGGGACGCCAGTCTGCCGCAAGGCACCCCAAGCAGGACTCAAACCCCAGACCCACCAGAGAGGAGGACCCAGTCCAACCCACTGCGCCACTGCGCCACTGCACCCCCCTGGACAGAAGCAGACTGTCAAAAAGCCAAACAGGAGGCACACAAAGGACCTGCCTCAAGCTGGCCATGGCCCACTGCCATTTACTCAGACAATGAAGTATGCTATGTGTGAAAAAGAAACGCATATTTTTTTAACAGCTTCACGCACATCTGAAGGAATGCTTCATCCAATTGTCATCAGCTCTGTTTACCACCTTACTGCTTAAGGCAGCTGTGCTGCATAAAGTTTTATTGGAGAGCATTTTTTGCCATTTTGTAATATGAAAAATATAATTTTTCTGGTACTCAGTGACAGTTAAGCAGCATCTCAATTGGTTCATTAAAAACAATGTTCATGTTATTTTAGACAAGATATAGTGTAAACAAAGACACGCATATTACTGTGAACCATGACACTTTCAAAGTTATGTATTTGGGCATTTACATGTATGTTTGATATACATATAGGGCACATCATTCAATTATAGTTGTAGTTGCAGTCCCCGAATTACAAACGAGTTCCGTGTCCTCACTCTGTCTGGATTTTGACAAAAGTCCGAACAGTTAGGTATGTCAGTTTGTCAGATGTTTCTCTAAGTATATTGTGTACCTTTCTATGCATAAGAAACATTTCGAATACACTAAAACATCTTTAATATAAAAATGAAGTAATAATAATAGAATGTAATGATAATATAATAGTACATGTAACTACAGTACTTTTAATAGAGAGAAACATAGAAAGAGATAATAAATGTTACTACTGTCATGATGAACAGAGGACACAGAGGAGGCTGGACCCAAGTGCAGGTTCGATTATTCAGAATCAAAGGACTAGATGTTTTCTCGTGGTCAGGGACAGGCGAACGGTCGGTTGATCAATAAAGCAACAGAGGCGAGGATCTGAAATCGTGGTCGATGGAAAAGGCGGGCAGTCGATAACAAAGAGATGTGGAAGGGGACTGGGGAACAATGAGAGACAGGACTTGGAAGTGCAGAGAGTGGGGGAGGTTGTCTGGAGTGAGATTCCACAACTGGGAAAAAATGTCTTTTGTAACCGAGTGCTCTCTCAGAGAGAGAAAGGGACAAACATTAAAGAAACTTTAACATTTGCTTTTCCAATGTTCATTGGCATTTCATCTTTCGCTTCATTATTTACTCTTTAGTTTCAATCGTGACTGTTTAATTTTTCTCAGATGCATCACCAGCACTTGCATCACATTTACGCTTTGGTGTCATGGTTAGGAGGGTAAAAACAAAAAAATTAAAGCCAAATACAGTAACACGAGACACTGTTAACAGGAAAAGAAGGAAATCTGTCCTACCCTGGCCTCATGCGGGCCACCCATGAGCCGACAAACCGCTGTAGATGCGCAATGTTTTCATGTGCTTGGCAAAGTGACGCCCGTTTATTATTACGAATATAGAGTAACTCAAGTTTTTAATATAATAAACTTAACAATGAAGTTTCATTTGATTGTTACTGAAGGGTGACAAAGAAATCAACTTCCAGTCAGTAAGAGGGTGGTTCGTAAGTACGGCTTGAACGTAAGTCGGACGTTCGTAACTCGAGGACTGTTTGTAGTATAATATTGATTTGTGTCAAATATGCATCTGTATACCTCCTGCCATTTTCCCACAGCCTAAATTAAGATACCATAAAATCCCTATTTAACGTCCTCGGGGGTGTTACATTTTCCAAAAGGGGGGCGTTTATTAGAGGTCATGTAGTGTAATCGATCATCATTTCTCTCCCTAAAAAGTTCATGCAAATGCCACAAGTACAAGTAAATGTGTTAATACAGTTATACAGTTGTCAATATCAGTGTTTTTCACGGAAGTTTGACGTGCTCATATAGTTATTAATGTGTTTGTGGATTGTTTCATGTTACGGACTATGGAAGAGAATGGGATTTAAAACTTGGTACCGGTAAGCTTTTTTTCATTCTTTTCTGATTACTCAAAAAAAAATATACCGGGTATTTTCAAAAATGGGTAGGGGCGTTAAATAGGGATTTTACAGTAGATTTCCACTTAAACATGGACATATTTACATTGCACCAAACCCAAATTATTTGGACAGGTATCAGCATTGAATTTAACTCAACCAGTCTTCGAAGAATTCTCCTGGATCTGAAATATCTTCCTGGTATCCTGGATACTCCAGGTCAGATTCATTCGGGACTCTATGCATCACCCTCTCAGCATCAGATCACCTCTCAGGTCATTAAATGCAAATTGCAAGTAGGAGGCAATGAAGACCTGTCCTGAAGCGATGGTGCCTTGAACTGGGATCCAATTTTCCAATATCCCTGCACCTGTAAACCCCTGGCAGTCTGCAAAAGCATTCTTTCTACATCATCCATAGACAGTTCTTGACCTGTGGAGGAGCACACCTCTCTTTTAGGAGTAGAGATTGTTCTGGTGCCTACAGGCTTAAATAATTATTCAATAGAAACCATAAAAATTTCAGAGAAAATTTAATTTTAAAGCAGATACTGTCAAAATGAAACACATTAAAGACTTTACAAGACCTTAGAAGGCCGCGTGGAAGAAAAAATATCACATCAATCTTCCAAATGACTTGTTACCTCATATGACTTTCCTGTAAGGCCCCCCAGTCGATGCAAGGAATTGGTGTCTAGGCCAAAGTTCTACTGGTAGGACCCCAGTGTATCCATAAGCAGAGGGACACTACCACATATAGCACCTCCTGGTGTCATGGCTCCTAGACATGCTGCCATGGCTGCTCTCCCCAAGCTCCCAGACAGTGCCTACCTTTTGTCCTTCACAGTGGAGGTGAGGTTGGGTAGCACACCAATCGCGTACTAATATTTTCTGCAGCTGAGGGAAGTCAAAGCACTGTGACTTAAACCATGAGATTAAGAAAACTCGAGGATGGTCAACCCCACACTGTCTGAGACCTGCCTCATAGTTGGTTCTGATCTGATTCAATACAGTAGAGGAGTCCTAACCTCTGCACCTTTGTTGCCTTTATGTTGTTATCAACTTTTTTGCATACAAAGTAGAAATTTTTCCCTACTTGCTCTACACATTTTGGCAGGATTACACAACATTCTTTGAATTGCTCAGATGTCACAATGATGAAGTCATACTGGTATAGACCCACAGCATCCAGATCATCCTGGGGCTGAAAAGAAGGTGTTCCAATGCCTGGCAGATCCCAAAGCTGGACAGTGAGAACGCTAGGGTGGGCATAGACCTTAGCCTCTCCGGTTGTCTCTGTGACACCAGTTGTTGCTGCTTCTGGGTCTTTATCTCAAATCCCCCGAAAAGCGTTGATGAATGAGGACTTCCCTGACCCAGACTCTCCTGTGACTGCAGTCTCTAGAGTGGTGGACATCAGCTGTCCAAGCATGTTCTGAATCTGTGCCACCACTTCTGCGACCACTTGTGACTTCACCGTGCTGCTTATCTCCTGAATCTTTGCTTCGCTGATTTTTTGCAGCTTTGTCATGGGAACAGGTTGATTCTGGAAACTGTAGGTTTAACACATTGAGGTTGAATCCATTTCAGCTAATGAAAAGCACACTAAGACTCAGACTAAGAAAGAACAGTAGCTCAGAGGGTAGCGCTCGTGTCTCATAGTGTGACATGGGTTTTAATCTGGCTCAATATGTGCAGTTTGCAGGTTCCCCTCAGTTTTCAGGGGGTTTCCTCTCACAGTGAAAAGACATGTTTCAGATGACCTGGGGAATTTAAAAGTGCCCATTTTCTGTGTGTGTTACATTGTGAATGGGGGAATGATTGTAAGTACTTTAGTGTACTGTGTCTGGCATTGTTCCACACAGTCAAACTAAGTCCTGAGGGTTCTGACATGATTCTTTATGAATTCAGCATTGTACAGCTTAATCTGATATTTTCAATTGATGATATAATCATACGGGGAAGATCAAAAGAACAACATGATTACAGTTTGAGTGTCATGCCATGCCCTCATCAGCAAATTACCGCACCTGCTGCTAGTCAGCATGACCAGGTATAAAAGGAGTGCCGTCACTACACAGGGTTGCAGAATCTTACAACGCCCGCCTGCCTGCCTGCCTTCTGACCCTTGCTTGCTCGCTCACCTGGTTACCGAGATCTGTTTCACCCTGGAAAATGACGTCTGCGCCTCAGAAGACCCACGCCTGTCCTTGACCTATGTTCTCTGTTTCATTCAATGAGTGCCCCAAAATAAACATACCTGCACTGGGGTCCAAACCCCTACCTCCTGTTTCCCATCCCTGTTCATGACATGGAGAAAGGCATTAGCAACATTAATAATGGCAAACCTGAAATAATGAATAAAGGAAAATGTCAACAGAACAACTTAATTGCTGGATACATCATTAGCAGTAAAGGTATTTGCCATGTTCCATTCCAGAAATGAGTAGACAGACCCAAGTGCAGCGCAATCTGACTTTTATTTTGGGAAATCCAAGAAGCGTGGTCACAAGTTTGTCTTTTCAAGGGAAATCCAAAAGGCATAGTCAAGTAACAGGCAATAGGTCAAAGAACACAGGGAGTTAAATCAGGTCAGGAGGAGACTAAAGAGCAAGGTAGAGAACAGGGAAACCAAGAAGGTTGAGTCACTAGGTTTGTTAGGCACAAGGCAAACAAGATTCCACATCAGCATTAGTTCTGCTGCAGCCTATTATGCGTCTGTCTTTGCCGAGCCCCAGGTGTGCCTCGTTGCTCTGGTGGCATGGGCATGGCAGTATTAGACCCAAAAAAGATTTCAGTTGTAGAAAACATGTTCAATGGAGGAAAAAAAGATGTTCAAAGGGTCTCTGGAATGGTGAGCTACATGGCAAAGTTCATAACTGACCAATCCAAGTAAATAGCTCCACTCTGAAGACTGAAAAGAAAGCATAATGGAAACGAAACCATAAACGTGAGACAGCATGAAATCAACTGAAAAAACAGCCGACAGAAGAACCAATACTTAATTTTCATGTTAAGGTGTCACACCCCAGAACACTTTCCAGCAGCTCAAGCAGGCACACCTGCACCAAATCAAATGGAGGCATTAATCCAGATCCACCACCCACGCCATCTGCAGAATGTCACTGTGGCTCCTGCAAATTTTGAAATTGCCCCACGGATCAAGACCACCAACTCAGCTTCAACATGGACCTCAACAATGGCTTTTCTTTATCACCTTGCCGCAGGAACCACTGCCCCGATTCTCTTCAATAAAACCTGCCCTTGGGATCAATCTCTCATGCTCCCGTGTCCTCAGATTACTAAGCAAGGTTTCATCAGATGTGTCACAGAGTGGATTTTTTAAAAAAATTTTTTTAACGCTGGAAAATGACTTACACCTGTGAAAAATCATCATTTTATGTTAGGGTAGGAAAATAGTGTAGAGACCAACCAGTCATCTTTAACTGTATTGTTCCAAAAGCCACTGAATGACTGCTCATGGAGAATAGAGAAAATGATGATTAAGCTGTAATGGACACAGTGGTGCAGCGGGCTTGACCAGGTCCTGCTCTCTGATGGGTCTGGGGTTTGAGTCCTGCTTGAGGTGCCTTGTAACAGACTAGCATCCTGTCCAGGGTGTGTCTCCTCCCCCTCCAGCCTTGCACCCTGAGTTGCTGGGTTAGGTCTGGTTTGCCGTGACCCCACTCAGGATGAGAGGTTTCAGCCAGTGTGTGCGTGTGTTATGCACTGAAAGTGACATATTCACCAGGCAAAATAATATACACAGCAGGCACACTTTTCCAAGCAGTTCCACCAAAAGTGCCAGTGAGTGAAAAAAGAAATGTGAAAGCCTATATCGTGTTGTATCTTTCATTGTTTGGGTTGGTGCTGTTTGATGTTGTGTGGAACGGTGTTTGTCTTTGGTTGCCAACTTGTGATTGCTGATAAGTGGTTGGCGATGATCATGGGGTTGCGGTGGCGCAGTGGGTTGGACCACAGTCCTGCTCTCAGGTGGGTCTGGGGTTCGGGTCCCGCTTGGGGTGCCTTGCGACGGACTGGCGTCCTGTCCTGGGTGTGTCCTCTTCCCCTCTGGCCTTATGCCCTATGTTGCTGGGTAGGCTCCGGCTCCCCACGACCCCGTATGGGACGAGTGGTTCTGAAAATGTGTGTGTGTGGTTGGCGGTGAGTTAAAATTGTACAATTTGGAATGCAACCTATAGAACTGCCACTAGATGGCCATATGTTAATAACATTCTTTATTTTAGCAAAGGGGGTGCGGTGGCGCAGTGGGTTGGACCACAGTCCTCCTCTCCGGTGGGTCTGGGGTTCGAATCCCGCTTGGGGTGCCTTGCGACGGACTGGCGTCCCGTCCTGGGTGTGTCCCCTCCCCCTCTGGCCTTACGCCCTGTGTTACCGGGTTGGCTCCGGTTCCCCGTGACCCCGAATGGGACAAGCGGTTCTGAAAATGTGTGTGTGTGGTTGGCGGTGAGTTAAAATTGTACAATTTGGAATGCAACCTATAGAACTGCCACTAGATGGCCATATGTTAATAACATTCTTTATTTTAGCAAAAATGCGATATAGCAGAGAAGAAGAGTTTGCCTCGTAGAGTGTACGAGTTGAGCGATAGATGTTTTTTGTTGGTGTTTTAATGAAATGTAATGTTGTTATTGGAAAACCCAGAAGTCGGTCTCGTCATTTGTGAACTCAAGAGGCTGAAAAAGGGTTAGTGACAACATAGGTATAATAACAAAATCATTTTGAATTTCGGGTTCGAAGATGGATATTGAATCAAAGATGGAGCTGAGACAGGAAGAATGTAACATTACTCAGAGAAAACAGCGAAATGATGGGCAAATGACAAACAGGATTGTTCACCAAACAAAATGGAATACTGGAACTAAAGGGTTGAAAGCTGGAGGAGGAGGGGACACACCCAGGATGGGACGCCAGTCCATCGCAAGGTACCCCCAGCAGGACTTGAATCCCAGACCCACCACAGAGCAGGACCTGGCCAAACCTGCTGTGCCACCATGCCCTCCTCTCAATCAATAAATCATATATTTCGGTGGCACAGCGAGTAGTGCTGCTGTCTCACAGTGCCTGGGTGGTGTGAGAGAACGTGGGTTCGATGCTGCTCAGTCTGTGTGGAGTTTGCATGTTCTCCCCGTGTCTGCGTGGGTTTCCTCCCACAGTCCAAAGACATGTTGTTCAGGTTCCCCCATAGTGTGTAAGTGTCATGGAGTGAGTGTGCTTCACTGATGAATGGATGAGTAACCCCTTGTAAGTAGTGTATCTACAATGTAGTCACCTTGGTGAATAAGGTGTGTGGGCTAGTAACACTACATAGTATCCCTTGTAAGTCGCTTTGGACTAAAGCATCTGCTAAGTGAATAAATGTAAATGTATATCAAATTGTGCCCAAGTGTAAGAATTAGCAGAGTGTGGAACAGCCCTTTCTGAACTGATACAGCAGAAAACAAATGGTGATTGATCATTTGGTCAGTAGTCACTTGGTGACAGTAAAAAGTCAAATTTTAATATTTTAAGAACGTGTTTCTCATTCAGCACTGCATTAAAGATCGAGAGATATCAGCCATGTGGGTCAGAGTCTACAGCATACTTTGTTCATCTCTTTGAATCTGTTTCCATGAAACTCTGAGACATTTCTGCAGTTCAAGTACTCAGTACAACGTGTAGCTGAAAACAATACTCATAATGTAAAAAAATAAAAACAGATTGATGACAACAGTGGCATGAATAGAAAAGCAGCACCAAAATTTCAGGATTAAAAAGAAAAAGTGCTCTAAAATAAGATGAGCCAGAGACAGTAGACTGTAAAACATTAAGGTAACTTGCACTGTGCTGTTTGTTGGACATAATAGTCCATAGAAAATCATTTTACCAATTTACCTAGGTAATTTAGTGGTGACCGATACAATGTGCTAGCTTGTTATTTTTGTAGAAAAGATCCAAAAATCATGCAGCAAATAAGGACAGTGCCTCAAAACTCCTGAGCTGCTTTCAAGGTTCTGAATTCAGATCCAACTCTAGATACTGGGTGTGCGGAGTTTAATTGCTGTCACAGTGTATGCGGAACAGTGACACAAGGAGTAGTGGGGCAAGAGGATGCGAGTTCGATTTCTGCTCAGTCTGTGTGGCGTTTACATGTTCTCTCCATGTCTGTGTTGCATTTGCATGTTATTTGCATGTTCTCTCCATGTCTGTGTTGCATTTGCATGTTATTTGCATGTTCTCTCCATGTCTGTGTTGCATTTGCATGTTATTTGCATGTTCTCTCCATGTCTGTGTGGGTTTCCTCCCACAGTCCAAAGGCATTCTGTTCCGGTGGACTCGTGACCAAGTCACCCATAGTGTGTGAGTGACAGAGAGAGTGTGTTCCACTGATGTATGGATGAGTGACCCATTGTAAGTAGTGTATCTAGCAGTGTAAGTCATCTCACCTTGAGTGAAAACGGTGTGGGTTCAGGCCAGGCCGCACAGTGATTTGCATACATTCAGGATCTTGTTCCCTTACACAAACAGAATTCAGTTCAGAAAGTGTATATTTAAAAACATTTAAATTTGTTAATTGTTTCAGGCATTTAACCATATGCAAAATATTTCCACCTCTCCAATGTTAGATATTGTTTAAAAAGTACAAATTGTATCATTGTATACTGCTTCACATTGTCTATACCTTCATTTAAAATCACTTATATATGGGATGATTGTACTTTTACTTATTACATTATTCTATAGTCTTGAGAGAAGATATCACACACACACACACACTTTCAGAACCGCTTGTCCCATACGGGGTCACGGAGCCTAACCCGGCAACTCAGGGCATAAGGCTGGAGAGAGAGGGGACACACCCAGGACGGGACGCCAGTCTGTTGCAAGGCACCCCAAGCGGGACTCGAACCCCAGACCCACTGGAGAGCAGGACCCGGTCCAACCCACTGCACCACCGCACCCCCTTGAGAAAATATCATGTACTTCTTTTTTCTTACTGGTCATAGGCCTTAGTCTTGAGTATATTGAACTTTTGGCGAGATTTTTAATTTGCATCGCTGACTATTTTGTGTCTGAATTTTCTCAAATGGAAAATTTTTTTAGTACCTCTGATCCATCATATATCATGTAAATTACAAAACAGGCTCAATCTCAAGCTCAGCTATTGTGAAATGCTGTAAGGAAGGAGAGAGAAAGCAAACATTGTAGCACCAGTTATAAATTTAATCAGTATATTTGTAACTATATTTGAAACATTATATCTTGTCTTCAATGTCACATTTTCATCCACTCATTTATCAGGTGCTTGTCCCCAAATCAACGTACATTTCAGAAAACAGTACAAAAAGTGCATTACATCAATGGAAGGACTGAGTTTATCCGCTTGTCTAGTATCCATTGATAATATTCGGCACAGTTTTATAATATGGTGTCACAGTGGCACAGCTTGTAACACAGTGTTTGGGCATGTGTTTGAATCTGCTTAGTCTGTTTGGAGTTTGCTTGTCCTCGTGTCGGTGTAGGTTTCCTGCCACAAGCAGAAGACATGCTGTTCAGGTGAATTGGTGATGAAAAAATTGCCTGTGGTGTGGGAAAGCCGAGTGGGTGTGTGCATGAGTGAGACAGTGAAAGGGACCAGAGAGTGAAAGTGAGTTTTATATTTCAAGCACTGTTTAAATACCACTTGAGGAAACACATACAGAGCTTTTCTGTGTTGGGAAAATACCATGCCAACAGCCACCTTAACTCAACAGCATTTAAACAACTATCAGACATCTACAAACCTTAATATATTTGAAATGAAAAATCTTTCACTTCTCTTTATTTAAAAGCAGACTCTAAATAATGAAAAGTAGGAACCTCAATAATAGTTTGTGGTGAAACAAACTCCCTCTCTGCTTCAGAACTGTTGAATCCTCCCCAGCACTGAAGAAATGTCCCAAAAGTGCTCTTAATGTTAGGTTAATTTCTCTCTCAGTCTCCTGACACATGGGTAAATTAGGCCAATATGCTCCTTTATTTCTTACTGATGACTGATGACCCATGACTCACTGATGCCGTGGGTGGAAAATCCATTAGATCAGCGGCAAAAGACAGAAATATTGACCGGTCATCCTTGCAAAGGTACATTAAAAAGAAGGAAGTAAAAACTGTAGGGTACAGCGGAACAGCGGAAGCAAAGAGGGTCTTCACAGAGGAGACAGAGAGGGAGCTTGTAAGCCATATCAAGAAGCTTGCTGACCAGTTCCATGGCCTTCACACATTTCATTGAGAGCACTAGATACTGCAAAAACATAAGATATTGTCATGCTCACAATTGCAACCCATACTTCACATCGCTTGCAGCCTCTGGGCAAGTGTGTTTATGGTCCATTTAAGACCTATTACAACAGAGCTCTTGATGGTTGGATGAGATAAAACCCAGGCAAAACAGCCAGTGTATAGCAAATCCCTGGATGTGTGAGTGAGGCTTTCATGTCAGCAATGACACCATGGACTATCTCTTCTGGATTCAAGTCCACAGAGATTTTCGCTTATAACAGAGATATTTTCTGTGATGGCGCAGTGGGTTGGATCAGGTCCTGCACTCCCGTGGGTCTGGGGTTCGAGTCCCGTTTGGGGTGTCTTGCGACGGACTGGCGTCCCGTCCTGGGTGTGTCCCCTCCCCCTCCGGCCTTACGCCCTGAGTTGCCGGGTTAGGCTCCGGTTCCCAGCGACCCCATATGGGAGAAGCGGTTCTGAAAATGTGTGTGTGTGTGTGTCCCTTGGGGTCACTGCCCTTCCTGGTCAGCGGCGGCGCCACTCAGTGCTGCTAGGTAACACTCACGTATCACCTCACAGTCTCATAGGACACGGAGGTATAAAAGGAGCCAGCGGAGCAGAACCAATTGAGGATTCTTAATCAGCGGTTCCATTGTGTCCTCTTGGCGATTAGTAGTCTCTTGTTCCCTCAGTCTGTTTCCTAGCTGTTCATGTTCCACTCCCGAGTGCCCGTCCTGTCACTTCCTGCTTCTTGTGCTCCAGTCCTGGTCCAGTGTACCAGTCCGGTATTTCGTCACATCTCGGGGTTACGGTCATACTCACAGAGTAGCGTTTCACTGTTCGCCGTAGTTCAAACACCGTGTGTTTCCTGTTTCACTTCCACCGAGTGTCTTACAATACGCACAGTGCACTTTTAACATCACCCTGCACGTGAGGTCATTCTACGTTTCCTCCGTGTTCGGACGTAATAGCAACCCGCGTCCGTGTCGGATTCCCATCCGGACGCTACAATAAGTAGATGTTTTCATTTACTTCTTTCTCATTTGTCCTTGCCAAGAGGAAAAGATAAGTAAAAACTGGCTCATCTTACTTTACTATTTTAGTGCATATTTTATTGGCATAAACCAAAGGTTTCAGTTACAGGAATGCAACCTTTTCTTTATCCCCATCAACACAGGATCAGGATACAGGATATCATAAGGATAGGATATCATAAATTCAGTTTCGTTTATCAGGAAACGCACCCCTTCTCTTCTGCGTCACTTCTCGGATGGGTATAAAAAAGTGAAATAAAACGACTCACACACTTGTGCACCACAAAGAACTGAAGATGAAACTTCTCCTCCAGGTCATCCTCACTTGTGCAACCTTCTCTAAAGGTACAGTACTAAAGTAGAGTTTGCTGAACACATCCTCCTTGTTCTTAAACATTCAGATGGTGGCTGGATTTTTAACTGCTTGTTCTTTCACACTGTGTAAACTTCAGATATTTCTCTTTAGGCTTATTCACATGAAACATAAACCTCCGCTTGCTGATATTACTCCGATCATTGTGGTTATTTTTGTAACACTGAAGTATCATATCTTTATCCAAATGCCGTTAAGTCATTAGATACATCTAATTGCAATTGTTGTGCCTCTGCTGTAGAACAGAAACCTCAACACCAGGGTAGCCACAATGCAGAGTGTGTATAACGGCACCAAAATGTGCATAAACAGGATTACTGCTACAATCCAGTAATTATAATTTTAAAGCAGTCTCCACTGCTGCACACTGTAACTTTTATTTTTCTCTTATGTTGAATATATGGTTCATTGTGTTCTTGTGCTATAATTTTGACTAATGATACGAAAATATATTTTTAGGTTATCCACTTAATTGCTACGAATGTATACCTGGCTCAAATGGAAAATGCACAGAGACCACCAAAACTTGTCCGTCTGATGAAACCAAATGTGGAAGTATGACTACGACTGTGTATATAGGTGAGAATGAATTTTGGTACTGTCTGTGAGGTTACTGTAACATATGAAAAATGAAAGCTACTAAAATTGTTTTGATCTCCCAGTAATACTGGCAGTTGTGCATAAATTGGTGTTAAATTATATCTTTGAAATGCTTACAAGTATACTACCTAGATTACAAAACAAACAGTTAAGAAATCGTATAAAGCCATCAGATTTTAAGGTAAATTCTTATGCTTTTATTCTGGTAACTGTAAATAATATTACGTGATATGAAACTAATTATGCTATTACTTGATTCATTTTTTACATCTTTTCTTCAGGTAAAAATATTAGTGCAAGTACATCTTATTTTGCCTTGTTCAATGTAGTTGAAGTGCAGCTGCAATAACCTGTACATTTGGTTTCCAGGAAATTCTGTGTTGACTGAAGCATCAGCAAAGTCCTGTGCAAAACCTCAAGAATGTACCTCTGGTTCCATCAATTTTGGAGTCACCAGGACAGCAGTGAACACTGAGTGCTGTAACACTGGCCTTTGCAACTCTCAAAACATCCCTGGTATTATGCAAATATCGACGTTACCTGCATATATTTAATCTCACCTGTCACATATGTAGTTTAATCGTGTCTACATAGAAATAAAATAGTGCAAGAGTACAATAGTGTTCCCTCAATTTCACACCAGCATTCAAAGCAAAACTTGCAGTCGAACTGTAAAAGGTGGCATAGATCACAGAGATGTATAGCAATCAACCCACCATGGTATTTATGTGGTAGCTGCCTTCTCTGTCGTCCTTTTGATATTCGTAAATTACTTGTTACTACTGTTTTATATTACAGCATGGTCAAAAAATGCCCCAAATGGAAAGCGGTGCTTCACCTGTAATGGCAATGACTGCACATCAATTCTTAACTGTGTTGGAGATGAAAATAGTTGCCTCAAGACCACTGGTAGGAATCGTCTGCCTGACAACTTCAGTTTGATGCATACCAAATGGGGAGAAATATGCAGTGATATAGTAGCTAGAACTAAAACCAAATTTGATAATGAATTCTGATAAAAACAAATGATTCACATGAATGAAAATTACTGGTTCTATTTTCCACACTTCTTCCACCTCTCAGTACACTGAACAGCAGTTACCCCTGAAAACCTCACTAAAACTGTAAGACTTTTATAATAGGAAGTTATTTCTTTAATAGTAAAAAAAGGCATTGAAGCATATTTCAACTATTTCATAGGAAAAAAAAAAAATCACTGTTTTTCAAGTCCCTCTATTCATTTTCTTTTTCAGTTTCTGCACAGGGTGGGGTGGTGACCATGAAAGGCTGTGTGTCCTCAAATATTTGTGCTGCTGCCGGTGACTTGTCAGCACAACTTGGCCTAGGCGTTGGTGTCAGCATGAACTGCTGTGAAGGAAACCTGTGCAATGATGCTCGGCGCACCATGCAGAGCATCCTCCTCCTGCTAGTGCCTCTGGTCTCTACTGTCCTCATCCAGTGACAGTGTTTCCACTGAAATCTGGTCACTGGTATTTTTCCATACACATAACGCATACAAATCTCCTATGTTCAACACTGTTACAAAGTACAGGTCATGTCATTGCAAAACAGCTTTGAATTTCTATATATTCTTATATTTTATTTGGTCTATATGGGAAAATTCTACTTTTTTTGTAGCTGTCACAATACGGTATACTTCCTTTTTTTTTACTGCTCGTATATTTTATCTTAAATGCAGATTTTCAGGTTGTTTCAAGTTTTGACAAAATATTTGTTGTTGGCTGCTTACTATTTTTGAGAGTTAAGTGGAATAAAATTTCCCTCCTGAAAAGTCATTTTGGTATTGTTGTTTGTCTAATATCCTAGTGGGAAGTACAGTGGCCCCCCATAATCTGCCGGGGATATGTTCCAAGTCTCCCAACGGATGCCTGAAAGCATGGATATAAGTACACCCACCATCCATCCATCGTCGACAACCGCTTGTCCCTAGTGGGGTCACAGCGAACAGGCATCGCAAGCGAGGCTCAAACCCCAGACTCACAAAGAGGGCATTTACATTTACATTGCTTTATTTAGCAGATGCTTTTCTCCAAAGCGACTTCAGTCCACACACCAAGGTGACTTACACTGCTAGATACACACCGGCAGAACTTGCCGCATCACCATGCCTCCCATTTATACTTTTTTTAAAAAATTTCTTTTAATAAATAAGAAAAAGGTTACTTGAACACAAGCACTGTGATATTGTGACGGTCAATGTGATAATCGAGATGTTACTAAGTAACTAACGGGAGGGTAGCGTATACAGCGTGGATACGCTGTGCAAATGGATGATTCACGTCCCGGGCAAAACAGCGCAAGATTTCATCATGCTACTCGGAATGACATGCAATTTAAAACTTATGAATTTATTTCAGGAATTTTCCATTTAACATTTCTGGACTGCAGGTAACTGAAACTGCGGATAAGGGGGGACCACTGTAAATTGAATATACCACTACTCAAAAAAATTAAAGGAACACTTTGAAAACACATCAGATCTCAATGGGGAAAAAAAATCATGCTGGATGTCTATACTGATATGGACTGGGTAATGTGTTAGGAACGAAAGGATGCCACATCGTTTGATGGAAATGAAAATTATCAACCTACAGAGGGCTGAATTCAAGGACACCCCGAAAATCAAAGTGAAAAAATGATGCGGCAGGCTAGTCCATTTTGCTGAAATTTCATTGCAGCAACTCAAAATGGTACTCAGTAGTTTGTATGGCCCCCACGTGCTTGTATGCATGCCTGACAACGTCGGGGCATGCTCCTAATGAGACGACGGATGGTGTCCTGGGGTATTCCCTCCCAGATCTGGAACAGGGCATCACTGAGCTCCTGGACAGTCTGAGGTGCAACCTGGCGGCGTCGGATGGACCGAAACATAATGTCCCAGAGATGTTCTATTGGATTTAGGTGAGGCGAGCGTGGGGGCCATTCAATGGTATCAATTCCTTCATCCTCCAGGAACTGCCTGCATACTCTCGCCACATGAGACGGGGCATTGTCGTGCACCAGGAGGAACCCAGGACCCACTGCACCAGCATAGGGTCTGACAATGGGTCCAAGGATTTCATTCCGATACCTAATGGCAGTCAGGGTGCCATTGTCTAGCCTGCAGAGGTCTGTGTGTCCCTCCATGGATATGCCTCCCCAGACCATCACTGACCCACCACCAAACCGGTCATGCTGAACGATGTTACAGGCAGCATAACATTCTCCACGGCTTCTCTAGACCCTTTCATGTCTGTCATAGGCGGGAGCGGCCAGGAACTGCTGGACACTCTGATGGGTGACACAGCCGCGCGAACGGTACAGAGCATTATAGAAAAATTGGATGAACACTGTATTCTCAGTATAAACGAGACTGTTGAACGTTATCGATTCTTTACGAGAAACCAGCGAGTTGGACAATCAATTGAGAATTACATCACGGAGTTGAAAACTCTCGCTAAAACCTGCAATTTCGGAGAAATTAAAAACTTGCTCATAAGGGACAGGATTGTTTGTGGGATTAACGCCGCAGCACTGAGAGAGAGATTGCTTCGCGAGAAAAACCTGACATTAGAGACGTGCGTACAAATGTGCAGAGCAGCAGAACTGTCCAGAGAGAACAGTATAACCACTGCGGGGGCGGCGGTGGAAGAAGTGCACACAGTGAGGGGAGCAGCGCATCCTGGTCAGGAGGAAACCAGCGATACAATTTCATGCAAATTCTGCGGGAAAGTGCACGAAAGGAATAAAACTAAATGCCCAGCTTTTGGGAAGAAATGTAAAAAGTGTGGAAAGGGCAACCACTTTGCAGCCAAATGTAAATCTCAGTTAGACCAGAGGAAGAAGAAAGCTGTACACAGTGTTTCAGAGACTCACCTCAGTGATGGATGAGGACATTCTCGCCGTCAGTGCAGTGGACACACAGACCGTAAACAAACGAGAGACAGACGGAAGAAAGAAAACACGGCTGTTTGCAGGCATGCTTGTAGGAAAAGAACTTGTGAAATTTCAGATTGACTGCGGTGCTAGCTGTAACGTAATTCCTATCAATCTGCTGAGTCCAGACGCAGAACTAGAAGATACAGGGACTGTGCTAGTAATGTACAACCAAAGCAAAGTGAGACCAATTGCAAAATGCAAGCTGAAACTGAGAAATCCAAGAAACCAGAAATTGTATAGACTGGAATTCCAGGTGGTGGATAAGAACTGTATTGTTCCGCTGTTGGGCAAGAGGGCGAGTGAAGCCATGAAACTAATTGAAGTACATTATGAGAACATCTTAGCAATAGACAGCATAGTCACCACTGAGGAACCCATTGGCAGCCCACTGTCAGTGCAACAAATAAAGACAGCGTATGCTGATGTATTCACAGGTAATGGCTGCCTGGAAGGAGATTACAAAATTGAGATTGACAGCACAGTGAAACCTGTACAACTTCCAAAAAGAAGAGTACCAGTAGCCATGATGAAACCGCTGAAGGAAGAACTGCAAGATCTTCAACAGAGAGGGATCATTGCGCCAGTGGACAGGAGTACAGATTGGATCAGCAATATGGTAGTGGTACAGAAACCCAACTGTAAACTGAGAGTATGCATTGATCCAAGACCTTTGAACAAAGCTTTAAAACGCAGCCATTTTCCTCTACCAACCACTGAGGACATACTCCCTGACCTATTCAAAGCCAGAGTGTTCACTGTATGTGATGTCAAAAGTGGGTTTTGGCATGTCAAGCTGGAGGAGGAGTCCAGCTATCTCACCACTTTCGCTACTCCTTTTGGAAGGTACAGATGGCTCAGGATGTCGATAGGCATAAGCCCAGCTCCTGAGATCTTTCAAAGAAAGCTGACACTTGCATTGGAGGGTTTGCCAGGCATATACATTATAGCTGATGATGTGCTTATTACGAGACAGGGAGAGACCCCGGAAACAGCAGAGCGAGACCACGATGAGAAATTGAAAGCATGTCTGACGCAATGCAGGGCGAAAGGCATTAAACTTAACATTGACAAATTCAAACTGTGACAAAAGGAAGTCTCCTACATTGGACACCTCTTGACATCGGATGGCCTGAAGATAGATCCAGACAAGGTTCGAGCCATAACACACATGCCTAAACCAACAGGTGTGAAAGGCATCCAGAGACTGTTGGGGATGGTGAATTACCTTCCGAGGTTTTGTGCACACCTCTCAGACCATTGCGAGGTTCTGAGACAATTGACCCACAAAGACAGAGAATGGTGTTGGACAGCACGGCACGAAGAGGCACTAAGCAAAATAAAAGAAATCATCGCAAACGCATCAGTGCTGAAATACTACAACCCAGATGAGGAACTTACAATCCAGTGTGATGCCTCTGACACAGGTCTTGGTGCGGCTCTCCTGCAGGGAGGTATGCCAGTAGCATTTGCAAGCAGAGCATTAACACAAACAGAACGGGGTTACGCCCAAATAGAGAAAGAATTCTTGGCTCTAGTTTTCAGTATGGAAAAGTTTCATCAATACACGTATGGACGGAGAGTAACTGTACAAAGTGATCACAAACTGTTAGAGAACATAATGCGAAAGCCACTGCTCAGCGCTCCAAAAAGACTTCAAAGAATGATGTTAAGAATTCAGAAGTATGATGTGGACATCGTCTATGTTCCAGGCCGAGATATGGTGTTAGCAGACCCTCTGAGCAGAGCCTACTTGACTGAGAGTCCGCCCGCTGGATCTGTAGAAACTGAGATAGAGACGGTCAACATGGTACAGCATCTCCCATTCTCAGAGGACGGACTTGGCAGGATCCGTTTCGCCACGAAAGAGGACAGAACATTACAGACACTGATCAAAACCATTCAACATGGATGGCCAAAGGAAAAGGCAGACACGCCAAATGAGATCAGACATTATTTCCTGTTTCAGGAGGAATTGAGTTACCAGGATGGAATTGTCTTCAGGGGCGAAGGGGTTGTCATTCCGGATGTACTAAGGAAAGAAATAACCCAGCGCATCCATTCATTTCATTTAGGTGTGGAAGGATCCCTCAGGAGGGCCAGAGAGTGTGTCTATTGGCAGAGAATGAATGACCAAATCAAGACGTATATACAAAAATGTGACACCTGCCGGTCGGTGGACTGTAACCAACAGAAGGAAACGTTGAAGCCGCACGAAATGCCAAACAGGCCATGGGCCAAGGTAGGCATCGATTTGTTTACCTTTGATAATAAGGATTACCTTATTACAGTAGATTACTACTCAAATTTCTGGGAACTAGATTTTTTGCCTGACACCAAAGCGGCTACTGTGATCAGGAAGCTGAAGGCTCATTTTGCGCGACAGGGCATCCCAGACATTGCCATTTCAGATAACGGCCCACAGTTCACATCCCAGGAATTTCAGAAATTCAGTCTTCGCTGGGAATATCAACATAAGACTTCATCACCGGGCTATCCGCAGAGCAACGGCAAGGCGGAATCAGCTGTGAAAACGGCCAAGAGACTGCTGTTTAAAGCACAGGAGACAAAACAGGATCCTTATTTAGCCATTCTGGACCACAGAAACACGCTGACGCAAGGACTATCAGCTAGCCCAGCCAAGAGACTGCTTAGCCGTCGGACTAGAACATTGTTACCTACAAAAGAGAGTCTTCTACAACCGAAAGTTCAATGTTCACTGGGAGAGTTGAAGGCCAACCAACGTCGACAACAGACCTACTTTAACAAATCAGCTAAGGACATGGACATATTACGACAAGGTGACGCAGTGAGAATACAACCATTTGAGCCTCATACCACCTGGCGGACGGGCACCGTGGTGCAGCCACTCGACGCAAGGTCATATAGAGTTCAGTTAGACTCTGGAAGTGTTATCAGGAGAAACCGCAGGCACCTCAGAAAGGCTCATGATGCAAACCCTACAGTGACTATGAGCACAGATGCTGTCAGTTCGGATGGTACTGAACATACGGATGTTCCGGTCAGCACACCAACGGTCACTACATCCATAGCCAAACAGATCCAGGGAGCCATGCGGATGGACGCATAGTCGACTGTTGTCACGAGAGCTGGTCGAGTTGTAAAGGCACCTCAGTACTTAGACTATGTACGGTGATATTTTGGATAATGTTAATTATTGTGGGGGGAAAAGAAACAAAAATGTATGTTTGTGATATAGTTAAGAATACCCAGTAAAGTTTTCGAGTGTTGTTACTTAGGAAAAAGAAAAAAAAAAAAAAAAAAGAGAAAGGATGTAACAATAGGAACTATTCTTATATATGCTGTTGCAGCAGGTGCCACTTTTAGAGTGTGCACCAGGAGAAAGCTAGCCCACGCAATCTGAGTTTGTAAGTGCAGTGTTTGAAGTTTATTAAACAGTTACTTTAGACCTGGGATTGTCTGTCTTTATTAAGAAAAAGAGACAGAATAAAACACAACCCATTGGACTAGTTTAGCACTAACATCACTGATATATAATCACTTGTGGCATGATTCTTACCTTTTTAAGAGTCAGTGCATGTTCAAGATACTGATCTTCATTCACCTGCCTCCGATCTATCTGTAGTTGCAAAGTGAAGTCCCTCACAGCCCACACAAAACTGGGGAAGAACTGAACAAACTGGGCGTCTTCTGCATCATCATCCTCGGCAGATGAAGCACTGGGGGCTTTGACCTTAATCCGTTCTGTCAACTCTGTGACGTATCTGCAGAGGTTGAGGAACAATGGCCTGCTGGAGATTTTGGGTTTAACTTACAGCCACTAAAATGTCTTCACGCTTCCTGGTTGTGACTCAAAACACAGTATGTTGTTCCACACATAGCGCTAAACAGTATCACCCACTCTTGTTCTATTTCAGCGTTTTAACGCAAAGGATCAAAGTAAATTATTACATCACAATGAGCAAATCCCACATTCTTTAAAGCCCTTTTACACAAACTACAACCAGAAACTGTGACTAGTGACCTATAAAGGCAGTTTTTTTGAAGTAAGCTTGTCTGGGATGGATACAGCTGTCATCAGCCAACCCTTCTTTGAGTTGAGCACACATTTTATTGTACTATAACTCAACAAAAGGATACTGGAGGTTTTCCACAGCTTGGTTGTCTATAGTGCCTCGACTTTTGTACACAAGAGTGCTGCTCAGCAAGATGGCAAGAGAGAAGATCCAGGCATTATTCTTCTGGTCATCCTGAAGAAGTCAGCCCACATCACCAGGTTAAATATAACTTTATTAATTACAGTTAGAGTCCAGTCTGTTCATCTTTTGGTGTTCCCTGGAAACATGCAGATGACAATGTAAAAGAATAAAAAACAAAGTTCTTAAATGACACCAAAAACACTGGTTGCAAATAATACAAAATATAGAAAAATATGCAAGTTAAATTTTGGTAATACTTTGAATTCAAAACTGTTTCATTGCTTCTTGGAACAGTGTCTTGAAAGTGTTGAACTACTTGCAGGTGGATACTGCAGCACTGGTCAAGCAAAGACTCTAGTTTATAAAGAAACTGAGGTGTTGAAGGTCTATGTGAAAGGCAGATTTTCAACACCTTGTCCAAATGATCAACGATATTCACATTTGGCAACTTGCCGTGACATGGAAGGTATGCAACTTCATGCTGGTATTCATGAGAAATAAATTCTGAACCACCTGAAGTGCATGTATGGAGCCACTGTTGCTTTGGTATGAAAACGCAGTAAAGAAACAATGTTTGCACTTATACAAAGATAAACTCTTTGACATACACAGATTCCCATAGGATGGACACACAAACAAATACAGAAGACAAACTATATATAGGAAGTTTGCAACAGATGTTGTGGCATTAAGAAACTCTCTGGTTTCAATCCAAAAACTAACTTGTCCTGATCTCTGCAAGTGTAGAATACAACTCATTACACCATACTGCTTTGTTCTCCTGCTTGGACCTCCAATTCTCATGTGTTTGCTTCAGAATGGGTTTTATAAATTTATCAGAAGTTCAAGAAATTTCCAAATGACAGCCCTGCCTAGATTTTGGGAAGTGCGTGACATCTGCCTTCCGTTTTTCTACTGCGACATTTCCTCATTTGAAATAGACAGTCATCGTTTTCATCATTGCTTCCCTGGCAAAATTCAAACAGTAATCAGCCACCCATTAATTTTGAAACTTGTACAGTTATTGCCACCATGTTACTGAGTACAGAGATTAGTGACACCATGTGATCTTTACAGTTACACTTTGGCTGATGCTACATTATGTTCTGAACCTCCACTGCCCCTTGTTTGCTAAAGCCACTTGTTTCCTGATACTGTAACATGGCTCCATTAGTATAAATAGGTGTCAGCTTTGAGGCTACGGAATGTATCATATTTAACCATTGAAACGAATGGTAATGTCCTAGACTGATGAGAAGTCAATTTACAAATGGAACGTATTATTCTCGCAAGATGACGAAAGACTACAAAAAGGTGTTGTTTGTCAGACCTCTTTCACAGCTGACACACTGATAAGTGTCCTTCATCTTAAATGTGACATGCATGTAGGTGGATTTGTAATCAATACTCCCCCCCTATTATTTTTGTAGCTTCTGTGCTTTTGTTTTTATTTCTTTTGTTCGGTATTTCACGACTGCCCATGTGTCAGAAAAGTGTTTCTTGGAGATTTCGAGCAGAAACTGGTTGTGTGTAGTCTGACATGTATAGATTACTAACTTATTTTTATTTTTGATTTAATGTTTACTAAAAAATATATTATGATCAGTTCCTCACCTTCTCCACATCTCCTAGTCCCTCAGTGTCCAACAGCACCAGAGTGTGGCCCTCTTTCACTGGGTGAGGCACACACCACATCCAGATGCCTTTGGTCTTGGACTGTACGGTGGCTCCCAGGGCAAATCCTGCTGGGAACAAAGAGACTCTTCAGAACAGAGGAATAATCACTGTAGAACAAGAAAAGGCATGGGTATACCCATGTTCATAGTTTTACGAGTGGAAATCAGTCCCACCTTTCCTCTTGACAGCCAGCTTGTTCATAAGGTAAGACTTGCCAGTGCGGTACAGTCCTACCACTGCCACAACCACCACTGGCTGATTGATCCTCATGAGATACTCTGTTGCTTCTTGAACCACTCTCAGGGTCCCATCAATGTTTTCAATCAGACACACTGGGGACTCCATGACTGTCACTATTGGCGCCCGCTATCTTGACCTGCAGTGACTGAACCATAAAATGGCATCTTTATTTTTAAGAATCAAGGGAACAATGCAATAGATGATGTGATGGACTATCATTTGGAAGACCTTTGGATAAATTCTTATTTCCTCAGTATAAAACATTTCCCACACCCCTTCCAAGTTTTGTCATTTAACCACTAAATGTGGATTTTAGAATTGCATAGCAGGACACACTAATACAGTCTAGTCCAAGTCATCAAGTTTGTCCACCAGTCTTTATTCCGCAAGACAAAAACTACCACTTGACCTACATTCCACCCGCTCTTACTCTATAAATTACACTATCCACTTCCTATCACTGAACCCCAAAATTAAGAAAAGTTCCTCTTTGTTCAATGACATGAGCCATAAGGTGGTTTGACTTAAATTGTACATTGCATATATTTTTAATTGCTTAAGATAGGCCTAGATTAAAATAAGCTGTCCTTTTCCTTTCACTTGGATTTAGGACTTTTTCTGAAGCTCAGTTTCCACCATTTTAACTGAGATGTGGAAGGAAGAATGTTTCTTATTTAACAGCAGCAGATGTTAAAGTTCTTCAAAATCCAGTAATAGCTGATATAAATCACTGCCAAGTAATTTAGTAAAAAAGCTGTCGTGTTGATGTAATGGGGAAAATGGAGAAAAATGTGTCTGCTTAAGAAATAAATGTAAACTAATATCATGTCTTAGTGAAACTGAAAGTACTTGGCGCATCCAAAACATGACACAATGGAGGGCTATTAAATTATTTACACGGTCCATAGATTTTTACATATATATATATGTATATACATATACTCGTATTTTTTTGAAGATCTATTGCCAATATTTCAGAGACGCTCCGTTTTGTGTGTGTGTGTGTGTGTTGATAGGTACTTTATGCTTCAGCAGTTCCGATAGTAGAAATAAAATTACATTAATAAAAGATGTTGCTTCTTACTAAGCTGAAATTCAATGCCAGCGGCAATTTTCCAAACATGTTGTGGAGACTGAGTCAGTAAATTATACGCATACAACATGTTCATGTTCATATTCGTTTAGTGCACACTGGAGAGATGTCCGAGTCCGGCCACAGTCAGCCTGGCATGTACGGCCCGGGACGGAGGAGGAGGCGACGCCAGAATCGAGAGCCGGGCCCCCCTGGACAGAACCTGTCTGGGCCGGGCAGGGAGCGGGAATATGTGCCTCGGGAGCGGAGGGTGCGTGTTAACACATAGCACTGCACTCACGGAGCAATAGTGAAAAACAGCCCAGTAGTATATTAGTAGTACTCCCAACACCGACTTCAGAGTCATCTTTAACGTCCACGTGCTCAGTGGCTTGGTGCCTAGCTGGATACATAGAGTGTGTATTGTTTAGATGATATTCTCTTCATGCTTGCTTTGGCTATATAGAATAAAAATTATCATCATTATTATTATCATCATCATCACTGTTACACTGCATAAGATGGAATTCTTGTAATCGATCATTTAATCACTTGTAACACTTTGCAACCCCTCTTTCTGTCGAACTAATAAATTGTCTTGTGTTATTTACATTTACACTTCATTTAGTAGATGCTTTTCTCCAAAGCGATGTACATCTCAGAAATTATTATATTATTAAATTGTTATTATTAATGTGTACTCACTGAAATCACGGAAAAGTCGTGAAATAATACTGTCTTTCAGTAGAGTGCTGTGTGATTTGTCACTTGAAGTTTTACACGTATAGGTAAGGAAAATTTTTAGCACTGTCATTAAAGCTTTCTTTCAGGACTTGTGAGAGATGAAGGTTTTACACTGTGATAAAAAATCACAAGGATTTTAGAGGGATGCTTGTAGGTGTCAACATTTAGACGACTGAGAAGCCACAGCACATGTGGGGATGGGGGCTGCTCATGTTTTGTCATGCATGGCATCAGCAGTGCTCATATTTTAGCTTGAAATCTTTGTTTTTATTAGGTGTTTATAGTAATTGTCAGTGGTGCCTCACAGTTAGATTACATACATTTACGTTTGTTTATTTATTTAGCAGACACTTGTCATGGATTGTTCCGAAAGGAAGCGGCAGACCCAAGTGCAGAACGGGATTCGGGGCTTATTCAGGAAAATTCAAGAGAGACGGTCAAAGGACAGGCAATCAGTCTTCGAGGTGTGAACGTTGTTACGGGGAGAATCCAAAAGGCAAGGTCGATACACAGTCAAGCGGTCGATGATCATAAGGAGGTACAGGAAAATAGAAGCAGGGGACGGATCAGGAAGGAGTAGAGCAAGAGGCTAGGAGGTCGCTAACAACAAGGCTGAACAAGGTTCTGCATCAGCTCCTGGTCTGACGCAGCCTTTTATGCCCCAGTCTGCGCCGCGCCCCCGGTGTTCCGCGTCGGCTCAAGGATGTGGGCGTGGCAACACTTTTCTCCAAAGCAACTACTCTGTGTAGTGTTATCAGCCCACACACCTTATTCACCAAGGTGACTTACACTGCTAGATACACTACTTACACTGGGTCAGTCATCCATACATCAGTGGAACACACACACTCTCTCTGTCACTCACACACACACTATGGGGGACCTGAGCAGCATGTCTTTGGACTGTGGGATGAAATCGGAGCACCCCGAGGAAACCCACACGGACACGGGGAGAACATGCAAACTCCACACAGACTGAGCAGAGACTGAACTCATGTCCTCTCGCACCATTGGGGCTCTGTGAGACAACAGCGCTACTCACTGTGCCATCGTGCCACCTGCTTTATGCTTGTTCATGCATCGGTTTGAATCCAGCTCATGGTGTATGGAGTTTGCATGTTCTCCATGTTCTTGGGGTTATTCGCACCCAAATACATGCAGACGCACGCACGCACACACACACACCGTCTGCAACTGCTTGTCCCACATGAGGTCGCGGCGACACAGGGTGAAAGGCTGGAGGGGGAAGGGACACACAAAGGACAGGATGCCAGTCCATCGCAAGGCACCCCAAGCAGGACTCGGTCCAACCCACTGTGCCATCGTGCCCCCCCAAATGCATGCATTTAGTAAGAAAATAGCAAATGACATTTTTTTTTACCCTCCCTTAGCAAAGGACAGAACTTACCTTTTCCTTCCTACAAATTACATGTACTCATAAGTCTGAATTCTTGTAATGTGTGTTGTTTATGTAAGGCAAGCCTGTATTTGGTTCTTTGTTGATGGGTGCCCGCTGGTAAGTTCCTGTTGTATTTGCTAAGCAATGGAATAGACCAACTTTTCACTTTGTCAACAGGATGCCAGTGAGGAGCCACTGGGGCCTGTCTTGCAGAAGACCCCAATCACCTTAGCAAAGCTCCCAGCAGAAAGGGTAAGGTACGCAGTTTGTAGACAGTTGTGGAAATGATCTTAATGATTTTACACGCACACTGAGTGAAACAGCTTGTCCCAAGTGTGGTCGTGGCAAACCAGAGCCTAACCCAGCAACACAGGGCGCAAGGCTAGAGGGAGAGGGAACACACCCAGGATGGGATGTCAGTCCGTCACAAGGCACCCCAAACAGACTCAAACTCCAGACCCACCAGAGAGCAGGACCTGCCCCCCCCCCCCCCCCCCCCCACTGTGCTACCAACTTAGCAGAATTCATAATTATGCTGAAAAGAACTGAAACGGCAGGGAAAAAGATATGAGAACCAGTGGACTGCCAGGTGACAGCTGAAACTACATCATATGACACATTATGTGCAACATCCAGGCAGTTTTTTTCTTTGAAATCCATTCTGTTCTTATTTGTATTTCTGTATAGCATCGTACAATTTTAAGGTTGTGTTCAAGCTCAGAACTGGCAGCTCTGAAAACACGGAAGGATGCATGTACAAACTTGCTGTGTTCACCTTGTGTTTTTCCAGTGTTCCTGCAGAACACAGCAAAGATGGAGTTGTCAACAAAACCTGAAGAAAATGCACTTCGTGGTAGACAAACTAATGGCTCACTCTCACCTAACATACAAAGGTGAGGCAGAAAGCTATTCCCAGACTCAACATTGTCCTGTGTTTGACTCGGCCCTGTAGGAGTTCTTCACGTTATGAGCAAGGTTGTGAAGTGCTTCAGTGAATTGCAGTGTTCAGTAGGTATGATACAACATATTTTCTCAGGCACGTTATCAATGCTCGACTGTAACATCTTCCCTGGCCTGGGAAGGGATTACTTGGAAACAGAAGTCAACTTGTTTCTGCTGCCGGTGCTAGAGACGGAGGCAGAGGATGGCTTAACAAGAGCAGGTCAGAAAAGTTCTGTTGTCTGGGGGCCTGGAAGTGGCTAACAGTGTAACAACACTTCCGTGTGTGGTAAGTATATTTTTGCATGTGCTCAGTGGGTTATGTCCCCTATGTATATAACATGGTTCTGCTTTGGTCACCAGGGTCAGGTGTGGTCCCACTCTTCTCTCTGCTTCCTGGGTACAGGGGGCATCCCAGCTTCTCCTCAATCATTGCCAAACTGCGCAGCCAAGTCTTAGCAGTGTCCCACCTGCTGCCAGCTTTCCCACACCATCCTCACAGAGAAAAACTGGTAAGATCAAAAAAATGAGATTTATATTGCTTTTTCATAAAAATGTGAATAATAAAGTCATGAATTAACTAATTTTAAAAAATTCTTTGGCAGTCTCCCAATCTGCATTGTGTAGCTGTAAAAAGTAATACTGACATGTTTGAATTAAAATTGTGATAAGATATTGTGTCTTGCTTAAAATTTTCATAGTTCCTTGTTTTGGATCTGGCAAGGTTCCACTATGCAGCTTGGAGCCAGGATGGGGTTGAGAAGTCTGTGGTGAAAGACATAGTTACACTTTAAAAATTAGTTTAATTCTTAGATCTTTGGAAGCACCTGTCCCAGTTGTACCTGGACACAGGAACAAGTTTAGTACAGTGGGATAGTGTTATAAAGCAGAGCATAAGAAAAAGCTAGAAGCCTCTCTCAACCAGCCAAGAAACACACACATGAAATGTTATTAGTGTGGTCATCACTATTTGCTTATAAAATCAGTGCTGCTTGCTCACGTTTTCCTATAGGCAAGTGATGTGGTCATCATGTCCGCAGTCACAACATTGAAGCAGGAAGTTGTCTTTCAGGGTCTAGTCATGTCATGAAGAAAAAAAGGAAGTACTTGCAGGAGCATACAGCTTTTGTAGATAATATCCATGAGACATTCACATACTGATCAGGAAAACAAACCCCTTCATCTGTCCAAAAAATAAAGTATTACTCATTTCTCTTACAGTTCTTTGCTGGATTTCAGGAGTGAATATAATAGGATGACTTGTACTGGAGTAACAAGCTTTTACTTGAACAATGTTTTAATTTGTGGATTAGTTTTGAGAGTATCCTTCAGTTGTAGTTGGAGGACGTAACAGCATGTCTTTTAAAGGATCTAATTAGAAGAATGAAATCCTTTATTACATCAGTAGTAGTTCCTCTTAATGCAGCTTTCCTTTTGGAAGACTAAGTGAAAGAATCAGATATTGTATTCCATGTAATTGTACTGCATTTGTCTTGTGGTGGAACAGGAATGTGTTTCATTAAAGGCTAAAATGTATATAAAATTATTAAATGCATGGTCAAAACCTTTGAATATTTTCCATTTAGTAAATTTTTATCAGTTTTATATTTTGTAACTAGCATGGGTTCCAATGGCCATGCAATCTTTTCTGAAGGCTATGCAAATTAGCACAGAATCTTTCCTCCCTATAATTCCAGGAAAAAAAATTGAACTTTTCACTCTACTTTTGTTTCTGGGTGGTTCAAGCTCTGATTTGAAGAACTATGTTCCAGAGTGCAAAAATGTGCCTATGCTTGTTATGAGTCTGTATGTCTATCCACAGGCATGTACAAATTGTTGCGTTTCTGTAGGGCATCGCTTTTGTGGATAAGACTGAACAAAACGGTAGGTGGTGGCAAATTTGCTACTGGCATTGTGAACCAGTGTGGACAAACAGGCATGTGCTTATGCTTTGGGTATTGGCTTGTGGGAGCACAAAGGAATCTGAGACAAAAAAGATTTGGCCGTGCTGTAGAAAGATCCAGATTAAGATACACCTGGCATGATCGGCATTGTCTACAACTGCTTGTCCCAAGCAGGCTGCAGCAAGCTGGAGCCTACCCAGTAACACAGGGCAGGGGGACACACCCTGGACAGGACACCAGTCCATTGCAAGACACTCCAAGCAGGGCTCGAACCCTCGACCCACCATACACCAGGCACAGGCCAAATCTGCCATGCCATACTGTACCCTGCCACTCCACACCACTGTCCCTCAGGCATGATATAAATATATTCAATTTGTTCAAGAATTAACACATTAATAATAAATGGTATGTTTGGAAATATTATGCTCAATATTAAGAGTGCAGTAATATAATCCTGAATAACTCCAGCCAGATGTGCAACCATACTTCAGGTAAAAATGGAGATTTGGAAAGGCAGAAGATAAGGATTGCAATAAATTCTGTGGTTACAAAGAAAAGCATCTTGGAGGTCAGTGCAGTAGGCTAATGTGCGCTTTTGGCTAGACAGCTGATGAAAATACAGTACACAAAATCAGTTAGAACTTTGTCAGATAGCACTTTGTAAATTTGTGTTGTCACATTGCATAATATTTAGTTCTCTGAAGTCCCTGACCAAGTGGTCAGGTGTTAGTCGCATTTCTAAACAGATCTAACAAGTACTGCAGGTGCTCAAGAAACCTCAGAGCTCTACATATACGAATTAAATGCGCCATCATTTGCACTCTTTCAGAAAGACAATGTCAAGACAGAAGAGTTCTGTCTCAAATTCTGACAATCATTTTGGAGACGCTAGTGGTAAACACACACACACACACACACACTTCAGAACCGCTTGTCCCAAACGGGGTTGCGGGAAACCGGAGCCTAACCCGGCAACTCAGGGCGGAAGGCTGGAGGGGACACACCCAGGACAGGACACCAGTCCGTCGTAAGGCACCCCAAGTGGGACTCGAACCCCAGACCCACTGGAGAGCAGGACTGCGGCCCAACCTGCTAGTGGTAAACTTTCACATCAAATACAAACATGGGGGGTAAGACAAACAGCAGACTTACTGTACAGTGCCAAACTGTCATGCCATTATTTGTTTTCTGAGACTTTGCAAAATTTGCCCCTTATGACTTAAAGTGTAAAATCATAAGTGTGATAAACCAATGGAAATACAATACAAGTTATGGCATAGCTTCTGAGGCATGTTATTTAGGCTGGACACAGACCTGGTGAATGAATGCACCCATCCCTTGCCTAACCTCCTGCTATGGTACCCTTGAGCAAGATATTTACTATGAATTGGAGAGATGTGGGCACACATGAACAGGTCAACCTACTGCTGTTGCCAGAGCTATAAATGAAGGGAGAGGATAGACTGGACAAATCAGGAAATTGTAGTTCTGTAGCTTCTTGGGGTCTAACAGCCTTAGTGCCTGATGTGCCAGTTAGCAATGTTACTGTATATACTATGTTCACATGTGCCTTTTGGGTTATGTGGCTGTATGTTGATGGCAAGGGTCAGGTGTGGTTGCTCTCTTCTCTGTGCTCCCTCGATAGTGTGTGTACCCCAGCCTCTCTTCACTGGCTGTCAAACTGCACAACATTCCACATTAAAACTACCAGTTCTGCCACATCATCATCATCATCACTAAGCACTAAGAGGCCTGGTCATTTGAAAAATCTAATATCAGCATGAATGATAAAATTATCTTTGACAGTAAGCACAAACACATCACCTTTGTAGTGGTGTGTTTTGTGTCTTACTGGGTTCCACCATCTTGCTCAGATCTGGGATGGGGTTACGTTGTCCTCTGAACCCTTGGAATAGAACCACATAATTATTTAGTCATAAAGTTGAGGTGCTCTCAGATTTAAGAAAAGTAAATTTTGCCTCTGGATTAATTGGGAGGTTGGGCTGCTTTACCATTATCTCTTAATGGAAAAGAAATACATAATCATCTCCCAGATTAAAAAATATCACCTGAAATAAAAAATGAACCAAAGTAAGTTGTATTTTATGAAGGACTAAGTTTTACAGAGGTACTTTAAAATCATTCAGTATACAGATTTTAACATGTATAATATTTGCATGAAAAATTACTGAATTCTATCACATTATCCAAATTATTTTTACTCTACCATGAATTCTATAGGTGAATGAATAGCTTTTGGACCATTCATGTCACCTTCAAAGTTTGACTTGGAAAACCACAAGAGAAACTTTATGTAAGGGTATTCATATCAAAGGTTTTATGATTTGAATAATATGTGCATGCTTAGAGTTCATTTCTAAAAGCTGGTATTGAATCTATTTTAACTGCAGTTTACCAGAATGTGATTGACCAAGATTGTGAATGTAAGCAGGAAGAATGTACAGTAGTTTTAGTGACGGAAGCATAGGGTCTACGTGCTTTGCACAGTGAAACATGTTAGATTGTGAATAAAATACCTGTTAACAAAATGAGTGTGAAGAAAAAAGCCATTGTATTGCCACGTCAGCACTACCGACACAAGCCGCACCTGGGAACCAGTCAGGACGGGGTCATAAAAGGCAACGCCAGAACCAAGTTTGACACGGAACCTTGTTCGCCTTAGTTCTCGTGAGACACCTGCATGACTGCCCTGCTCCTTGCCCGGTTTCCCCGTTCCGAGCCCAGTTCCCATCTACCTACATGGCTTCCCAGTTTAGCGACTCCTTGCATCCCTACCGACTTTGCTTCCTGGATCACCCCTCTAAATGACGTATGCCCAGCCAAACAGGAATGTATCCGGCAAGCCCTCTCCGCTCAGGGAGCGCGATTGAACACTCGCTTGGGGGGGCTCACTGAGGGTTTCCAGGCTTTGGTAAGCGCCTGACAGGAACAGGGACTACTCGCCTCCGACAAGAAGCCGCGTCCGCCTGCGTGCACAGCACCTGTTCAATGTGACGTCACTCAATCCTCTTCCACCGTCACAACAGGACCCATGACCGTTACCTCCAACACGCTATGACAGTAACCTCACCCGCTGCGCCGGATTTATCATGCAATGTGAACTCGTGTTTGCTAGCTTGCTGCAGGTGTACGGTTCGGATCACAGCTGTATAACTTCTCATATCACTGCTCACGGACCAGGCACTGGATTGGGCGACGGCAGCGTGGGAGTCATGTGTGCACAGTACGTATGATGATTTTAAGACACGGTTTCTTGCTGTTTTTGGATTGCCCCTGGCCGATGAACAGGCCAGCGATAAACTTTTAGACGTCAGACAAGGAGACCGCTCCGTGGAGGATTACGCCATCGAATTCTGCACGCTAGCGCAACGCAGTGGTTGGGGCAGCCCTGCGTTACTAGCCTGTTTTAGGCGGGGGCTGAATATGCGCATCCGCAGTTGGCGTTCGAGGAAAAAAGTGGACCTTGGACCGGTTTATCGAGATAGCTGTTGCACTAGACAATGCAGCGCGAGACCAGCACACCCGGACCAGACAGCCCCCTGACAGAGACAGCCCCAGCCGTGGGGATCCGGAGCCGATGCAGTTAGGACATGGCCGGCTTACCCCAGCGGAACACCAGAGGAGGATACAGGGACAGCTCTGCCTGTACTGCGGGACCCCGGGTCATTGCCGACTTCAATGCCCTGTGCAACCAGGTCACCAGGTGAGTGGAACTCTCCACTGTAACTGTCTCAGTACCCATTGTATTATCCTGGGGCACAGGGGAGGTGGTGGCACAGGCTATGGTTGACTCTGGAGCGGCAGGCAGTTTTATGGACACCACATCCGCTAAATTGCATAAGATCCCACAAGTGAAGTGGGAGATGTGTCTGAGAATTAATGCCCTGGATGGACAGCCATTAGGAGGGGGATATGTGGATACCCAGACCGGACCATTGCAAGTCACTGTGGGTGCATGTCACCAGGAGACTACCCAATTGTACCCAATAACCTCACCAGATGTCCCTGTCATTCTTGGCTTTCCCTGGTTATCCCGTCGTGACCCAGTGTTTCTCTGGAGTTCTGGGGACTTGGTTTCCTGGGGATCCCAGTGTGAGGAAACCTGCCTGAAGCTGCCATGCAGGGCCACTTCCATCAAAGGGGCCAACAACCAGCAACAGACTCTCGTCCCTCCGGAATATCTCGACCTGGCAGGAGTGTTCAGTCAGACGTGGGCAGCAGAGCTCCCGCCTCATCGACCTCCTTCCAGGTACCACACCACCGCGCAGCCGAATCTATCCCTTGTCACGCCCTGAACTAAAGGCTTTACAGCAGTACATTTCTGAAGCCCTTGCATCTGGTATAATACATCCTTCCACTTCACCTGCATCTGCCGGGTTTTTTATTGCAAAAAAAAAAAAATGGGGGGGCTCCATCCCTGTATAGACTACCAAGGCTTAAACATAATAAAGTATCTGCACCCCATGCCCTTGATCACTGTAGCCTTAAAACAAGTCTGTCATGCCCAATGGTTCACTAAACTAGATCTGTGCAGTGTGTATAATCTTATAGGGATAAGTGGAAGATGGCTTTCAGCACTACCATGGGGCATTTCGAGTATCGAGTCATGCCTTTTGGGCTCGCAAATGCACCCAGCGTCTTCCAGGCATTCGTCAACCATGTCCTAGGGGACCTGGTGCAGAACGGGGTCCTTGTCTAATTAGACAACATCTTGATCTACTCCGCATCCCTGTGATCCCACATCCAACTGGTCAGGAGAGTGCTGCAGAAGTTGCTCCAGCATCGCTTGTTTGCGAAGCTAGAGAAGTGCGAGTTTCATCAGAAACGGGTCTCCTTCCTTGGCTTCATACTCTCCAGCGATGGCATAGCTATGGATCCCCGGAAGGTACAGGCCATCCTAAAATGGCCTTATCCCACTAACACTCTCCAGCGCTTTGCTAACTTTTATTGCCGATTCATTAGAAACTTTAGCACGATTGCTGCCCCGTTAACAGCCCTGACTGCCACCAAGACACCCCGACTACCGTGGACCCAAGAAGCCCAACGTGCTTTCGACGACCTCAAGCAACGATTCTCCACAGTGCCCATTCTACGTCAGCCGAACCCGGAGCTGCCCTTTGTCGTGGAGGTAGATGCCTCGGAGACCGGAGTGGGTGCGGTGCTATCACAACGTCAAGACCAACCCAGTAAGATGTATCCATGTGCCTTTTTCTCTAGAAAGCCAACTGCCGCTGAGAGGAATTATGATATCGGAAACCGGGAACTGCTTGCTGTGAAATTAGCATTAGAACAATGGCAGCACTGGTTGGAGGGTGCCAAACACCCCTTTGTAGTTTTAAAGGATCATAAGAACCTTGAATACTTAGGCTGCACGTCGCCTAAACCCCCAGCAGGCTCAGTGTGCCCTCTTTTTGTCTTCACAGTAACCTACAGACCTGGCTCCAAGAACACTAAAGCAGATGCTTTATCTCAACTGCATGAAGAATGGCCCGAACCCCAGGAACCTGACTACATTCTCCCCAGAACCTGCCTGATTGAATTGGCGCAATGGGAAGTTACTCAGGACCTAAACCAAGCATTAGCCTCCAAGCCAGAACCCCCAAGGTAAACCCGCTGGCAAACAATATGTTCCCCCGAGCTTGGGGGCCACCATCCTCCAGTGGGCGCACAGCCACCCAGCTGCCGGGCACCCTGGGTTTGGTAAGACTCAGGCAATTTTACAACAAAAAATTATGGTGGCCGTCTCTGAAGGAGGATGTGTTGGATTATGTGAGGGCTTGGCAAATTTGTGCTCAAACGAAGGCCACTACCCAGAAACCAGCCGGTCTCCTTAAACCTTTACCAGTTCCCAACCGCCCATGGTCTCACATAGCTCTAGACTTCTTAGGGGACCTCCCGAGATCAGAGGGCAATACTACAATCGTGTCGGTTCTAGAACGATTTTCTAAAGGATGCCGCCCGGTACCACTTCCGAAACTCCCCACTGCCCTAGAGACGGCTGAATTGCCGTTTCAACATGCATTTTGCCTCTATGGTCTCTCCGAAGAGATTGGGGCCCCCAATGGGAGACAATTCACCTCCAGACTGCAGAAGACCTTCTGGAAGAAGCTAGGGGTTATAGTAAGTCTGACCTCAGGATACCATCCTCAAGCAAACAGGCAAGTAGAAAGGCTACAACAAGATATCGGCAGGTTCCTTCGCAGCTACTGCCACGACCAGCCCCACCAATGGGTCCGATACCCCCCGTGGTAGGAGTATGCTCATGACACACTGACCCATACTTCCACAGGGTGCTTTCCTTTTCAGCATATCCTGGGATACCAAGCTCCGCTGTTCCTGTGGCACCCTGGCTCCAGTGACCTGCCAGCTGTCGATGACTAGTACTGATTTCTAATGAAATCTTAGCGTGCAAATCCAACTTTCTGAAGTTATTCGTCTGCTCTGACATTTGGTGTTCCAATTCCAGGTAAGTCCCACACTTGAACATCTGGATATTTGGGATGAAGATAACACTTTGGCTCCATTGTAGTCTCCACTATACCAGTGGGTGCCAAGTCAGTTTCATCATGGCCCACGCCTTGGAAGGAGTTGACAAAGGTGGACTTACCAGATCCTGACTCTCCAGTGACAGCAATGTTAAGTGTAACATGGTCCAACTGGTTAATGTAACCTTGAATCTTTTCAGATGATTCTGAATTACTTTTCTAGTACCTCTCTAATCTTTCATTTCTTCCTCAATTAGATCAGTGTCCTCCATAATTGCCTAACAAAATAAAAAAATCAAATTGTTATAGAATGCCATACTTTGAAGGTTTTTGAAAAGATTTCGGCAATAGGCCTATAGAAACACACTTTCGGAACCGCTTGTCCCATACGGGGGTCGCGGGGAACCGGAGCCTACCCGGAAACAAGGCGTATGGCCGGAGGGGGAGGGGACACACCCAGGATGGGACGCCAGTCCGCCGCAAGGCACCCCAAGCAGGACTCGAACCCCAGACCCACCAGGGAGGAGGACCTGGTCCAACCCACTGCACCACCACACCCCGCCTATAGAAATATATTTAAATTACTTATCACTGCCCTGTTACATGATGATCATTTCATTTGCTTTTAAAGCTGAAATTTCAGGAGTCCCCTCATGTCAAACTTAGTATTAAATGCTAACTTGGTTGTAATATGCAAATTTTAACAGCAACTCAATATCTGACATGCATGTCACTAAATGTGGTTGTGTAGTCAAAATTCCTAGTTTTTAAAAGGAGATAGTGACTGTCTTGTAAACAAATACTTAGGTAATAGTGATTGCATTTGACAGTGAAACAGCCTCATTTGTGTTGCAAACACTAAATGTAGAGCTATATTTTGGTTCATTTGTGTACCCCCCTGTGCACTGCAGTTTAGTAAAGTTTCTACTCCAATTTAGTCTTAATTTATTTCCTTCCTTCTTTAAGAGCTTACCATTTTATTATTGCTTGACACTGTTTGGAGAGTGGAAATATTTGGGCCTGTCCATGAAGTCCCGAATGCATCCCCATCTTAAAAAAGAACCCCCCTGCTTTACAAACTCTTGGTATAGGAACTGTTTTCATTATGGCAGTACTCTGGCAGCTGTATAGCTTTCATTTCCAAGGGGTTTTAGTTTATTAAACGTCTTTTTTAAGAAATTCTGCACTTGAGTCCGTCCTCGTGAAGCGCAACCATTACAGCATGGGCTTTAAGGGGTGACAAAAGTGACAGTTTAAAGAGAACTAGTCACATGAGATAAGCTCATATGACATTGTATTTCATAAAATCTACAGATACGGCACGAAAAAAATTTTTGGTTCACCCTGTTAGGTGACGATAGTGTTCCCTCAACTTCCCAGAAGCCTTGAAGACACAGATTATTATAGCCAAACTGTAACGACAAACCCACCAGGAACAGAAAAAAGAATGGTAAAATTTCACGTAATCTTTGCCTTACTTCTGGTATTTTTGCCATGTCACAGTTTCAGTAGTGACAGTTACCGCTGTTGTCCTTTTCGGTTCAGTACTTATCACTGCACTTTATTATAGCATTGGCACAAAATTCCCCAAATGGGAAACAGTGCTTCAGCTGTGACCTCAGTGGCTGCACATCAGTTATTAACTGCCTGGGAAATGAAAACAGTTGCATCAAGACTACAGGTACACGACTACACGACTTTGAATCTTTTAAGAATCTTTTGAAAAGCAATGCAAGTTAAATGCTTACAAAATGGGGGGAAAATTATGTAGCAATATATGAAGTGTGGCTAAAATCAGACCAAGATTTCAGTTAAGAATAGATGACTCACGTGTAAAAATCACACCTCTGCCATTTTTCCGCATCCTTTCGTATGCAGAGCAAAAAGTCCACCAACTTAAGTCAAATGCTCTGTTAATCCTTTCCAGCTACTTCACAAAATGTTTTAAAGTAGGAGTAAAACTGAAGAAATGCATCTTTTACAGTACATCCAGTTATGCCATCATGTCTGGTATATAGAGTGTAAGGTTTGTAAGGTGCTGCAAACTTTTCACATGAGCAGTATTTTTTGTTAGAAACTTTGCTGCTGAGTTGTGCAAAAATAGTGCGAAGAACAAATGCGGAAAGTAAAAGCACACACACACACACACACACACACACTTTCTGACCTGCTTGTCCCCTACGGGGTCATGGGGAACCGGAGCCTAACCCGGCAACACAGGGCGTAAGGCTGGAGGGGGAGGGGACACACCCAGGACGGGACACCAGTCCATCGCAAGGCACCCCCAGCGGGACTCAAACCCCAGACCCACCAGAGAGCAGGACCCAGTCCAACCCCCCCCCCCCCCCCCCCCAAAGTAAAAGCAGATCCTGAAAATCTTAGAGACTACACTGTGATTAAATCTGCTTCAGAAGCCACAGCTGAGATTTAGGCTTTTTTACATTTGAGTAACACTTCTCCCATTCCACATACATGAGGTCAGGGTGTGTAGGGGTTATAACTTTTGCCTTCCACTCGATGGACCCTGGCTATAATCCTGTCCCTACAGTAGCCATAAGCAGGGTACTTAACCTAAATTCTCCAATAAACATTACCCAGCTGTATAAATAGCTGAACAGTTGAAAGTATAGTTTAGTGTACAAATGCAACAATACAAGTTACACTTAATTAGTTGTTCATTAATTGTTGTAGGACTATGTGTCGGACTAAGTGTAGGACTTTTAAATCACTGCAAGTACAATACAATCTGCAAGTACTTGTAGTAAAAGAACTGCTAATCAGTTTAAATCATTTTAGTGTTGACTGAACCCGCTTACTCTTAGTTGCTCCAGTATAACATCACCAAGCTTTATGCCAGTAGTAAGTTGCTTAGTGCAAAGACCAATTAATGTAAGACGCCTTATGTTGATAAGACACAATAACAGAACAATCAGAATCATAACTTTGCCACAATAATGATTTACAGGGATTATAGCACCTTTTAACTGTCTTGGGGCAAAGAAAAACTTACTGACTTTATTCATATATATTCTGATTTAAGTTACCATACAGGGCATGCAGAAGACCCTGAAAGGCTGTGCTTCCTCAAATATTTGTGCTGCTGCTGGTAACGTGTCAGCTCAACGGGGTCTTGGTGGCAACATAAAGTGTTGTGATGGAAACCTGTGCAACAATGCTCAGCGCATCATGGAAAGCATCCTCCTCTTACTGCTGACTCTGGCCTCCACTGTCCTCATCTGTTAAAAATGTGGAGCTCATCTGCATTGTTCTACACCTTCTTTCTTCTCATCAAACCCTGTCCACAGGCCAGGCTGCACAGTGTTTGCATACATTCAGGATCTTGTTCTTTTACACCAACAGAATTAAATTCAGAATGTATATTTTTCAAAACATTTAAATTGTTTCAGGCATTTAACCATATACATTTTTCCACCTCCCCTATGTTAGATATTGCTTAAAATACAGATTGTATTGCTGTAAAACTGCTTCTCATTGTCTATACCTGTATTTTAAATCACTAGTACATGGGATGATTGATTGCATTTTTATCTGTTATTATGTTATTTGACTGTCTCCACAGCAAATAATTTGTACTTTCTCTGTTTTTACTGATCATAGATGTTTGTCTTGAGAATTTTGAACTTCTGGTGAGATTTTTAATTTGCATTGCTGAATATTTTGTCTGAATTTTCCTAAATTAAAATTAGTATCTTTGATGTGTCATAAACCCTGGAAAGAAATAAATTTGCAGTAAAGGCTCAACAGCTCATCTATTTTGAGATGCAATAAGGAAGGAGAAACAAGGTAAACATTGTAGCAGCAGTTACATATTTAATCAGTATATTTGTAACATGATATTTTATCTTGTCTTCAATGTTATATATTCATTCACTCACTTAGCAGACACTTGTCTCCAAAGAAACTGCATTAGCTCAACGGAAGGAGTGAATATATCCACTTGTCCAATACCCAGATATGATGTCACAGTGGCACAGTGTCATGAGCACACCCACTCCTCAGCCACAAGCACATGGCTTCAGTTAGAGCACCTGGCTATATAGAGCACCATTCTACCACTTCCCAGTTGTGGAATCTCACTTGAAACAACTGTACCCTCTGTACTCTTGAACCTACCTCGTCCCATGTCCTGTTCCTCTTCACTCCCTAGTCCAGTTTCATGTCTCCCTGGTCACGACTGCTCGCTTCCTCCCTCGACTCCGACACTGGATCGTTGCTCCAGCCCTGTTTGCCAATTTACAGAGCATCATGGACTTGGGCCTAGCCTCCTCCATGTCCTCTGCTTGCCATGATACACAGCGTATAACACTGTCACCTCGCAGTATTTGAGCATATATTTAGATCTGCTCACTCTGTGTGGAGTTTGCTTGTCTTCATTTCTGTGTGGGTTTCCTGCCACAATTTAAAGACATGCAGTTCAAGTGTTGGTAAAATAGCTTGTGCTGTGGGAATGGCTGAGTGAATATGTGTGTGTGTGTGTGTGTGTGTGTGTGTGTGTGTGTGTGTGTGTGTGTGTGTGAGTGTGTGTGTGTGTGTGGCTTCCCTTCACGGGACTGGCATCTCATCCAGGGTGTACCTGCCCAGTGATTCCGTAAGAGGGTCGCAGTAGTCTGGAGAATGACTTGGACAGTTGGATGTTTTAAGCACTGTTTGAATGCTACTTGAGGAAATGTACAGAGTTTTTCTGTTTTGGGAAAGGGTTAGGGTTAGTTAAGACCCTAACCACAAACAGCCACCTCAACTCAACAGCATTTCAACAAGGATCAGAAATCTACAAGCCTTAGTATATTTGAAATTAAAAACTCTTTCACTTCAATTTATTTTAAAGTTGGACTCTTCATAATGACAAGAAGGAACCTCAATAGCAGTTTGTGGTGAAAAAAACTCCTTTGCCTCAGAACTGTTGAATCCGCCCAGCACCGAAGAAATGTGTCACTGGGCAAACCTCCTGGCAGGGAGTATGTGCCAAGTCGACTGAGGGCTTCCTTGCTGAGTTGGGCCCACGATGCCCCTGAAGCGAGGCATCCGGGCACACTTTCCTTGTTGCAGGGATGATTCTGGTGGCCCTTGATTGCTGATGACGTCAAGGACTACGTGCAGGCATGCTCGACATGTATCCAAACCTGGACACTCTCGGAGAAGCCAGCCGGCCTCCTAGAACCTCTCCCTGTGCTATCCTGACCATGGACCCACGTTGCCATGGACTTCCTGGTCAACCTGCCCACATCGGAGGGTAAGACTGTGGTGTTCACGGTGATTGACCCTTTCTTTAAGGCGTGCCAGTTGATTCCACTACCCAAACTCCCTACTGCCTTGGAGGCTGCTGAGGTCCTCTTTCAGCAGGTCTTTCGACTACGGACTCCCGGAAGACATGGTGTCGGATCGGGGACTGCAGTTCACCTCCCGGGTTTGGAGGGCCTTCTGGGGGTGACTGGGAGTCAAGGTAAGCCTGACGTCGGGAAACCACCCACAGGCTAATGGTCAAGTTAAACGGCTCTAGCAAGATGTTTTGAGGTATCTCCATTTGTACTGCTCCCAGAGACAACACCAGTGGGCTAGGTACCTGCCCTGGGCAGAGTATGCACACAACCCTGCTACGCATTCTGCCACCGGACTTTCCCCGTTTCAGTGTGTCTTAGGGTACCAGCTGGTCCTGTTTCCCAGTGAGACTCCCCAGAGCCAGATCCCGGCGGTGGAGGCTTGGCACCAAGAAAGCGAGAGGGTACGGAGGACGGTGAGGAATCACCTGCACCAGAGTTGTACCCGGATAGGTACAAGACACAGGTGGATCGCCACCGTTGCACCTTCTCCTTCCTGCCGGGACGATGTAGCTCTTGACCCGGGACCTCCGCCTTCATCGAAGAAACTGGGGCCCCGATTTATTGGTCTGCCTTTGGGCTTTGGTTTCCAGGCAGTAAATATGAGTCAACAGCAGTGCAAAACCTGTTTAGTGTGTTAAAACTATATGCATCACTAAAAGGAAAATTGAACATTTTTGTGTTTGAAGTCACTGAAAATGGCAATCACACACACACACACACACACACACACACACTTTCAGAACCGCTTGTCCCATACGGGGTCACGGGGAACCGGAGCCAACCCGGTAACACAGGGCGTAAGGCCAGAGGGGGAGGGGACACACCCAGGACGGGACGCCAGTCCGTCGCAAGGCACCCCAAGCGGGACTCGAACCCCAGACCCACCGGACAGCAGGACTGTGGTCCAACCCACTGCGCCACTGCACCCCCCAAAATGGCAATCATTTTAGGGTTCTTTTTTTGAATCTTTATTTTTCCTAAAAAGTCTGGAACTTGTTGGTGTTCCAAGAATGCCAATGGACAATGTATGTCATTAATGTCAAGATAATGTGTGTAATATGGTTTTATAATAAGGTGTATAGCAATATTTGGATGATTACTCATGGTAAATATATATTTCATTGTAAAATATGTTTGATCCCTTCTTGCTGAAGGTATGCTGCAAATGCACAAGAGTTCTCCTTTACCGTAATGAAATTAAGAACAAGTAATAAAAAAAACCTGACAAGAGCAAAGGGAGACCTTTCTATGTCATGGTTGCGCGTAGCGAGGACGGACTCAAGTGCAGAGTTCTCGTACCGATGTTTAATGAAGCCGAATCAGAATCCAAAAAGCAAAGTCGAGAGGCAGGCGTGGGCCAGGCGATCAGCAAACGTAGTACAAAGGGCCAGGCCAAGAACGTGGTGAGGAAAATACAGGCAAAGGGCCGATGTTGGAGTAGGTTCTCTGAAACACTGCTCGCAGGGAACCAAGGAGGCAAAAACAAAGTTCCGCGTCTGGGCTTCCTCGGCTTCCCTCTTTATTGCCGTTCCCATTAGGAAACGGCAGGTGTCGCCGATGTGCCGGCTGCGGGGGACATGACACTATAACTCACCAAATATATAGACATGTGGATTGTTTAAGATGAAGGTCATAGTGGATGCTAAAAGGAATTAGTCAATTTTCGGATTTCTTTTTCGATTTACCTACATGTGGGATTTTGGTCCTGCATAAAGCACAGGGGAGACTGAATTCTAACTGAAATGATTTATTAGGCATTATGCCATGTTCACTTTCAGTGAAAGGAAGCTTTCATTTAGGTTTTTTATTGTGCCACATCACCAAATAGTCTTTTAGTAGACCTTTCTATAACTCACCAAATATAGACACATGGATTATTTAAGATGAAGGTCAGAGCGGGTACTAAAAGGAATTAGTCGAGATTTATTTTTTGATTTACCGACATGTATGTAGTATGTAGGATTTGGGTCCTGCATAAATCAGAGGGGAGCCTGAATTCTAGCTGAAATTACTTATTACACATTACATGTGTTCACTTTTGATTAAAAAAAGC